>NC_143222.1:13534448-13840184 GCF_030267445.1 Bombyx mandarina | reverse complement strand
TACTTCCCATTAAAGTATAAATTCTACAAATAAATAATACTCAACAATATTTAAAATAAAATGAGCCAAGAACGTTTATCGATAAAACCTGATAACATTGAAATCTTTTGTACAGCACTAAAACCGCCATGTTTTGTGGTCAGATGACGTAACAGTGGCACGAATTTTTTGTTGACGTTTCATTTCCATAGGTTTCTACTTCAGTGCTTTTGAATCATTGGCGCTTCAAGAACGAGACGGTAGTTCAAGATTCAAATGTTTTTTTTATTGCACTAAACGGTGTATCAAACAAACCTCATCACCTCATGACCATCAAAGCTATTGAAGTCTCCCGCTGGAACGAATACGTTTTACTCAGAGCAGTACATTCAATACAGTTACTCCTCAATCGTCAAATGTAATTGAAAGGGAGCGCGCTGAGCCGCCACGCACGGACCACAGACAAGGCCGCAGGACCGAAGGCTGTACCTGTATTGTGAGAGCTACGACGCCGACATACATAAACACGCAAACACACAAAAATAATTTAGTTACTTCACTTAAATATTAGTACAAATTCACTTCAGTTGAACGAGCAGAAGCAGAGATATTTACGGAAGTAAATTCACAGGAAAAATAAACACAAAACAATTAATAATAATAAATGTTTTTTTTTAATTGTTATTCTGAATTAAAAACAATAAAATAGCGATCTTAGCTATTTCGGCATTCTCAGTTTGCGTGTTAGAAGACAAACTGAAATCTGGCATTGTAACAATTATTTCCCGTACACTCACGAAGCGACGGTGTGGGCGGTCCACACGTACCTTACTAAAAGTATATATGCGTTATATACACGCGTATACGCATAAACTATTCTCAATTCGCTCTCTTAGTTGTCAAGTGCTGTGAACTATAAGCGACACCTCACAATTCTAACTCGTTCTAAGATAAAAAATTTCCACGGTGATATCTGAGAAGCCTGACACTTTCAAGACTTCCTTCGGCTGTAGAACTTGCTGTTCCGAACTAATTTATTCATACTACATTACTATATAAATTGGTATCCTTGGAAACGGTCTTATCCGCAAACGTCTAAAGTGTCAGGCAGACAGCCCGTCCCACGGGTGGGTAACAAAGTGATATGGCCCGTCTCTTACTTTTTGAGGATCGGAACCATATAATGAAGTTATAGAGTGGAGTGCAATATCATTGGAATATCTAAGAATGCAGAAAATATATGTAGTGTATTTAAATATTTCGTCTTTTCATACTTCGCAAACTAAAAGGGGGTTATAATTCGCCCATAGTTTCTCGGCAGATCCTCTGGGTTGCGATTCCGATCCGGTGGTAGATTCTGCGAAGCACTCCTCTTGTTAGGGCTAGTGTTAACAAATTCTCTCAGGTTGAGCCCGTGAGCTCACCTACTCGTCCAGGCGTTGCTGGAATAGGCTCTTAGACCTGTGAATAGGTAGGGGAAGTAAATAAAATTAATTAATATATAATGTAATATTTTGACGATTAATACAGGTTCCTTATTTTTATTCAATCTCCATCACAGACCCGACGTGTGGGTTACTTGATAAAGCCCATATCATAGTTAATACGTGTCAATTACATTTTACATTTCCGATCTTTCGTTGTATTAACTCTTCATTGCATTGATCGTAGGCGACGACACAATTCTCAGTATTCTTAATCTCTAAATTTTTTGCGTCCGTCGCTTGCCTTCATTGTCTACCTCGGCAGCGTGGCCGTGAGTCGGTGCTCATCTGTCAGGCCAGAACTATAATAATGATTATGTATCACCTTTCGTTATTTGAGCTCGTCGTGTCGTGGCGAGCACTAGACGCCTGGTGTACTCGTATCGAACATTGCGACCGTACTCGTGTTCAAACTCCGCAGACTTCTAGTTTGGCTTCCATGATGAACGAATAAAAATCAAACAAGCAAAAATATTCATTTCTTTTTTTCATTTCTCTCGATCCTAATGTTTGTCAGAGAGAAATGTACTTGCGAGAGAAAGACTTCAGCTTTGCGCACTTTATTCAGAGTAAAGAAAATGCCAATAATCAGAGAGCACTATCCAGAGTGTCGTTTGGAAACACATATTACTGGTGGTAGGACCTCTTGTGCGTCCGCACGGGTAGGTACCACCACCCCGCCTATTTCTGTCGTGAAGCAGTAATGCGTTTCGGCTTGAAGGGTGGGAAGGTTGTAACTATACTGAGATCTTAGAACTTATATCTCAAGGTGTGTGGTGCATTTACGTTGTAGATATCTATGGGCTCCGATAACCACTTAACACCAGGAGGTGGGCTGTAAGCTCGTCCACCCATCTAAGCAATAAAAAAAAGATATAAGCGTACAATGAAATCTCTCGTAGCTGATGTGCGCCAATATTGCGTAACCGATAAAATATATGACTGGATCATGTGACTTTCGCAAACAACTATTTCCGTGTACACACTTTTTATGCACAGTCAGTGAACACTCGTGTACTCACTAGTCTGGCTTGTATCAATAAAAGTAGTCAGGCCCACAGCCCGACACAGAACTTTACCCCGATTTGTTCTAATCATCATTTTTTATCTTCTCTGCCTTAGTGCAGAGGCAGAATATTTCACAGATGATTTGATGTTAATCAATTACCAGGGTCGACAGTACGCAGGACATGTCCGTGCTCGAAGTGCGTACACGGCACTACTACAAAAATACTAATACTGTTTATGGTTCTTCTACCATCAGTATAGTTACGAGCTGGGGCTCAGGATAAATAAAAACTCGCCGAAATACAGAATGACTTCGGTACTTTTACACCCAGCTGGGGCTCATCTTTCGTGACAACACGGGTGACGGAGGGAAGAAAGCCACTCTTTAGGTTGTCCACGAGGTGGCAGGAAATCGCCTCCAAAAGGATACCCCAAATCGGGTGTAGGAGGGAAGCGATCAAGGGTGGAGGGGAAGCACAGTCCCGCGAGAAGCACTCGTTTTGCACATTCTCGTACAGTCCACTAACGCACACTAGCTAGCGGGTCGAGGAGCTCCCTTGGCAATGCCTTACCATCAGGTGGTCTAGCGTGCGGGTCAGCTATGTCTCCATCAACCCGCTCATGCATAGCACGAGTGAGCCTTCGGAAGAACCCCTCAAGCCTCTCCACTCCCAGAACCCAGGCGATTACGTAATTTATGACTTAACTTCAGAATCTGACTATCATGTGGATAGAAAGGTTCAGCTGGCTCGGCGACCTGTATGTGAGATAATACGGTCGGGTATCTGCGTAACTGATACGAGAAGAACTGCTCTCCAGGTACGACGCCAGCAGTCGCACATAGACATGTTGATAGAACCGTTTCCCACAACAACTTTTAGATTACCCCCACGTGCTAGATGCAGTACGGAGTACTGGCACGAATAAGACCGGATCCCAAATGATACAGGACACGGGCCAATCGTAGCGTCGTCAAGTGACCACTGGGAAGCCGGAATTGTTCGGGCCTGATAAGGATCTCCAGTGACATCCTTCTCAGCAGCAGCCGATCGGACGATAACTGGAGGGCCTTAGTCTATCTTTGCTGGGTTTGGGCAGCTCTTGCCCAACTTCCAGATTCCTGGTGTTTTCATGTCACCAATGCCACGCTTTGATAGTCGTGTCGATTGTGTCTACAATTTTCCAGACAATTCGAGAAGTTATCTATGTTGAGAAGATTTTTGGGGCCAATTTAGATTATCGAGGTAACATATAAATGTAGAGTAAATAATGAGTTGATCCTACACACTCGTATTCTTTGCTAACCCGCTAAGCTATCGCCATCAGTAAGATAATAAGCGGAGCTGCACACGTGCGTTTCTCTGACACTATAAAAGGACATTCTCGCATCATGTGCAAGTGATATCTTCACCAGACACCGGGGAACGTGGTGCGATCGTTGTGCGCAGTCGACGGGACGTCGTCTACGCGTCTACTATTCTACCGCGAATCGATCCTGATTCCAGAAATATTTCGCACCTTCAGAACTATAGTGACTCAATCCAAATATAATATGTTTTTTGGAAAACACCGAATACAGTTTTCAAACCGAAAAGACGTAGAGGAAGGGGACGGAGTGACCGACCGACGGACCGATAGATACGCTTGTCCCTTTATAAGCTGCTTTTGGTCCTTTGATAATGGAGAGTCGCTGAAAAGGGTCATACTGTGTCCATTTTTGGAATAAACTTGAACTTATAAAACTAAGGAACTTATAAAACTTGTTGATTTATAGAACATAAATCAACAAGTTTTATAAGTTCCTTAGTTAAGAAGCTAACAAACAGGTTAGGAACAAAACAAAATACTTGTATAATTGAAATGAGAAATTTAATCGTCGGGTATAAGGCGCATGTTCCATGAACATTCTAAGATGTTGAAGTTCTCATCTGAAGACGAGGCTCGTTTTAGTGTTTAAATGTCTTTACCCGTGGAAAAAAAACGTTCAACTGCAGCGCGTGAGGGCATAGCAGTGTTGTATTTAATGAATATATTTATGATATGAATATCTGTTCACCGAGGAATGCAGCGTCGTTGATCGGCAAAATATATCTATATAGTTTCGTTTTTGTTTCACTCGCCGCCACGCGCCGCGCCGTCCCGCACTTGTCGGTGCCGGGCGGTAACTATTCGGCATTGGATTAACGATTAACGGACTTCTGCATATTAACGGAAGTTAGCGTGTCCTTTAACATTTTTAAAAGTTTTTACTGGTGGTAGGACCTCTTGTGAGTTCGCGCGGGTAGGTACCACCACCCCGCCTGTTTCTGCCGTGAAGCAGTAATGCGTTTCGGTTTGAAGGGCGGGGCAGCCGTTGTAACTATACTGAGACCTTAGAATTGATATCCTGATAACCTTAGACTGGTGGGTGGCGCATTTACGTCGTAGCTGTCTATGGGCTCCGGTAACCACTTAACACCAGGTGGGCTGTGAGCTCGTCCACCCATCGAAGCAATAAAAAAAATATTAAGTTAATCCGTTAATCAAGATGTTAACTTCGTCAATTAACGATTAACGGATTAATGAGTTAATGCCCAGCTATGTATAATAAGCTAATCAATATATTTTCCGGTATTCAGTCCAATGTCACACAAAGTGTTGATGTTCCCGAGCAGAGCAACAGCTGTCACCGGGCTTCTTCTTTGCCATCTAAATAATTGTTGTATTCTCCTATTTGTTCACACGCGCGTCACGTTCGGCGGCGACCGTTGCTTCCTCGTGTTGTGTTAATAATCACAAGAATGAGAAATGATTATGATAAGGAACGTTATCGCAACTCTCGTGATGCGGCGACGCTCTCACATAACGCGTATTGTGTTGGGCAACCGATCCGACGGGCAACGTCACGGGCACTTCCTAGCGCGAGACCCAGAGTTGGAGCTGCGTCGGGTCTAATTAACGTTTTGCAAAACCAACTCTCATCGAGTCAGCAGGGAGTCGGTGGCGGGCCGTCTCTGTCCGGTGTAGCACTTATGTATTATAACGTCTGTATAACAGGCTCGTCTACCTAGGGCCAGTGTTAGCACTACTCACCCCTACTTTGAGCCCCGTGAGCTCACCTACACGTTAGGGCGAAGCTGATATAGTCTCTCAAGGCTATCAGCATAGGTAGGAAAAAAAGTCGGCATTCTTACGGTAATAATTCCTCTAGGACGGGACCCAGCTAGAGTAGTAGTACCTCTAGGACTGAACAGAACTATTGCCTGTGCTGTATAAATAAATTGGACTATCTGTACTATGACGCAATCTGTTACAAAATTAAATAAAATTTTCACTGTTACCAAAAACACATGATGTTATTATATAATAGCAGCACCTGCAGGCAACGCCTGGTAGTAAGATTTATCTAGACTTCAATTCTACTAGCATATTTCTTATTAATCTAACAGGGATGGAACGGACACGGGACAAAAACTAATTTGTTAATTGTACGACGAGTACATTTTAAAATGTATGCTATCTCGCGAGCTATCTTTAGATATCGGTAGTGAGAAAATAATCCTTGAAAAGCTTAATCAGTTGTCTAATTGAAGGGTGTAATTGCCATACTTGCTATTCCTTATAGAACAACACCTCTAGCTCAAACGTCTCCCGGAAACCCATATAGCGATGCATTCCGGACTAGGATATGTGACCTTCAGGATGCGGGTTCAATTTGACGCAGAGCACTTTGCCTGAGTTTGACAGAGCTACCAAGGCTGCCAAGCTGTCTTTGTTCTTCTTAAGACTGTTAGGAAAACGTTTGCATTCAAGGTTGCTTGCTGACATAAAGAGATATTGCTTGCTAGTCGACAGATAAAAATGCAATTTCAAATAAACATTATTATTTTACGTTTATTGTAAGGTTTTAAGGGAAGCTCCATGCGCTGGACTGCTCAGGTGAAAGACTACTAAAACACAACTTAAGGAGTGCGTGCGCCAAACCTCAGTTCGCAAACTATGGAAAACATCAGTCAAGGCTTCAATAAGCAAGGATTCCACATGACCACGACTGCTCTGCCAAGAGTAACCGACTATGATGATAAGGGTTTTGTTCTAGAAATGTATCCACATGAACGTGAACCTATCTCTTCAATTCAATATTATCACGTGTTCACTACTTGTCGTAAAGATAACGTATAAAATATTATTATTTGATCATGAATTCGTCAGTCGTCCGTGGCCACGAAAACTGTAAAGCATTTGTAACGTCGCGGCGCAGCGTCGGAGTCAATGGGTACAATAACAATAAACACGTAATTCTGTTAATTTTTATTATTATTTCACCGAACTGTTGCGAGTGAGCAGGAGCAGGACGCATGCTGGCCGCAGGACTCGAACGCCTAGAATATATACACTAGGATACACACTCGTGTTGTCTTTAAACTAAGTTTCATTCATCTATATATTAATACGTGAAGCAAAAACTTTATATCCCTTTTTAAGAAAATTGCGCGGACGGAGGAGTTTGAAATTTTCCACACTTATAGAGAATATTGAGAAGCGTAGAGTGCGCAATGCTAATTTTTTTTTTTAAATCATGCATAAAAGATACATTAAATCAATAAAGAAAACATTATACACACTACATACCATGTATTTGGCGCACACACGCATGCATACTATTTATTGTCAACTTTTGTTCTTGACGTCTGTTGTCAAATTGAGAATAGAATATGGTTTGTCTTTATTAATATTTTTTATAGTGTAGTCTTGGCGAAATTTGTGATTATAGAAGTATAAAATACAATCATAATAGTGTACAAACTTACAATTCCAATTAATTATAGTCGAATTTCGACTACTGCGGGACCTCTAGTTCATTTTAAAAAGTCGTCGTGGCCTAAATGATAAGACGTCCGGTGTATTCGTATCTAGCGATGCACCGGTGTTCGAATCCCGCACGCGGGTACCAATTTTTCTAATGAAATGCGTACTTAACAAATTTAATGTTCACGATTGACTTCCACGGTGAAGGAATAACATCGTGTAATAAAAATTAAACCCGCAAAGTTATAATTTGCGTAATTACTGGTGGTAGGACCACTTGTGAGTCCGCACGGGTAGGTAACACCGCCCTGCCTATTTCTGCCGTGAAGCAGTAATGCATTTCGGTTTGAAGGGTGGGGCAGCCGTTGTACTTATACTGAGACCTTACAACTTATATCTCAATGGGGGTGGCCCATTTACTTTGTATATGTCTTTGGGCTCCAGTAACCACTTAACAACCAGGTGGGCTGTGAGCTCGTCCACAGATCTAAGTAATAAAAACAATTCAAAATTAAAAATTGATTACAATTTTTTTGTAAATAATTATATCGTTACGTAGATAAATATTAAATAACAATGCATCAGCGTAACAATGACATTAATTGTACAATTCTTATTCTTATTTGTGTTGCTTTACTGTACCCCCAAACGTTTCCCCATCCTTGTGACGTCACGCGCAGGGAGACAGTCCGCGGGCGCGCGGCTCCACGTGGCACATGTTCAAGTGAGCTCGTTTTGTCTATAGTTTGCTTCAAGATCTTCGATCTGGACAGCGATGGACTCTTGAATAAAAAAGAACTCATCGATATGGTGAGTGTACTGTGCGAGGTGGCCAACGAGAACCTCAAGAACCAGGGGTCCAGATCCTCCACGCCCGATGGAAGCGAGATCGGGATCCAGAACTTCGATCCGGACGTGATCCTCGCCAACTTGAGGGACAAGCTGGTCGTCGCACCCAAGAACGGACGGAAACCGAACTTCCACCTCGGACCAAGCGGAGATACTGAAGACATCATTAATGTGGTCAGTTCTATTCATTGGTACAATACAACGATAGAGTGATGGAGGCACAGAACAGGCGACATGTGATATGTGGTCGCCACCCCGGCCAGTGGCTGGACGCGGGGCCCGGCCACATGTGAAGCCTGCTCTCACACTTTAAAAGTAGTGACACATATTTTGAAGCATTAAATTCTCTTCCCGGGTACCTCGAGACTCCTTGAAATTTTTTTTTCCAGGCACTTGTTGCAGCTTGTTACTGACACTTAGCCAGACTACCACATACATACTTATTTTTCTATGTTCCATTAAAACCAAGGTAATAAAAGCGTGTTGAAATTGCACTTATTGAGCACGAATCGAATGAGACAGACATCAGTGTACAGTCGTAAGAGTCTAGATCCAAAGTAGTTTTAACAAATTCCGGTCGCGACCTGAGACGCTCGTTACTAACTTTATAGCCGGAGAGCAAGGCCGATGGAGACGTGCTGCTTCCGGAGACGGTGCTGACGCTGGAGGACTTCCTCATCTGGTCGGTGGAGAGCGCCCACGGAGTCGTGACGCCCTTCCTCGACCTCGTCTACCAGGTGTGCCACATCGTGCTGGGGCTGCGGCCGCACTGCCGACACAGCGAGAGGGACATCGGTCAGTACGCGCTGCCCCTCCCCCTCCCCTCCCGCTTGTTGCATCGCCTCCTAACCGGCGACGTGTGCGCTGATTGCAGTGCTGGGCTGGCTGCGGCGCTCGGTGGCGCGGGGGTACAGCGTGGGACAGTTCTGGTACCTGGTGGCGGCCGAGTGGTGGGGCGCGTGGCTGGCCTACACGGGGGACGCGGCGGACGCGTGCTGCCGGCCCGCCACGCTGGCCGACGACAGCTTCATGACCAACTCCACGGAGTCCATGGGCTCGCTGCTGTGGCGCTGCGAGACGGCCTCCGTGGACAGCGCGGGCTCCAGCAGCGGCGTCAGCAGCGCCGCGTCGCCGCGCCGACACCCCGGCTCCGTGCGGAACAAGCGCCTGCTGGCGGACAACACGCTCAAGGTCCGTCCCGCGCCGGGGCCCGCGACCCACGACACTCCCTCGGAGGAGAGCTCACGGATTTATTTGCTTGTAAAATACAAAAAATATAAAACATTGAACAGGTCCGTACGCTAACAGGCGAGGGCGGCCACCTGCGGCGCGACGTGACGCTGGCGCAGCACCGCGACTTCGAGCTGGTGCCGGACGCGCTGTGGAGGGCCCTGGCGCTCTGGTACGGAGGACCCGACCCCCTGCCCAGACAGGTTTGCTTTATCAACAATCATCCCTTTGCTTTTCTTTATTTATTTATTACGTGTACGGGTGACCGAGTTCACGACACATTTGGCGTTAAGTGATTACTGGAGCGCGCAGATACCAATACCTGAATGTCTCGCCCACCTTGAAACATGAGGTCTGGGTTCCCAGCTGCCTAGTATCGCGGCTGCCTCGCCCTTCAAACTGAACTGCACTGCTGCTTCACGACAGAAACAGGCAGGGCGGTGGTACCTACCCGTGCGGGCCCACAAAACGTCCTAGCACCAGTAGTTATGCAAATTATAATTTTCGGTATAACTTTTAATACACAATGCTATTCCATTATTGTGGAGGTCAATCGTAAACATTTGTTAAGTTCGTATTGCACGGTACCCGCCTGCGGACCCTCCCCCGGCCCCCCGGCCCCCGGCCCGCCGCCCCCCGGCCGCGCCCGCAGCCCACGACGGCTTTAAGTCGTGCTCTGCTGCGTTAATTTCTAATTAAGAAAGAACATATCGGGGCTTCCGGCTACAGAGCTGGCGGCGCCCGGACCCGGAGCCGCGTATACTGCGGACTTTTTGATCGATGTTACCAAAAAATTTAAAAAAAAACTTTATTTTTCAATTAATAATTGTGTAGAATAAATGTTTTATTGCCGAGGATCTCTTGGTGTAGTTCCGGGTGGTCACAGGACACCGTCGGGGACTTCCTGTTACAGTAACCGTTAATAATGTAAACTATGAGAGCTGTAGTTTGAAGTAGTTTAAAGTAGAATTATTTTGTCCGTGCAGTTCGGGTCATAAAAAATCGGAGCGGTGTAGCGAGTATTTCGCTCTCTCTTCCACTCACGAGCCTTATGGACGGGCACAGTGATGCGCATTATTGTTGTCGATAAGCGTTATCGATAGTGTATTTAGTTTTGTCATTTTGTGGGTTAGTGATAATAATGAAAGAAAAAAATCACTAATCCAACACTTACGTCACATATCGCCGCAGCAAGTTCACGAGAACGGCAGAAATTAACGCTTTGTAACTGTTCAGGATCTGTTCTTATTTCAGTGAAATTTTTTAACACATTGTTGAAAACAACACGTGCATAATATTATTTTGAATCAATTCTGCAGTTTTGATACAAAACAAAGAATTAGCCATTGTGTCACTAAAGAAATTCAGAGAACGAATGCATATAAACACATTTTTCTTCGACATAATGTACTATAATTTGCAGGTAAGTACAAATGACTCATAACATAATACTGTCTCACCACCCTTCGTATACCGCCCCGCCGCCGTGTACCTGCCTGCGACGACTCATTTGTTTCTATCGACAATGGGGTTGCGTCCGCGCAACATGCTCACCGCCCTAGCCGGGCTATGTTTTATGACCCAAACTGCACGGACAAAATAATTCTACTATAGTGATTCAGTGATACAGATGAAGCACAGTGAATAAGCTGGAGGTCTGCGTTCCAGGTGATAAGGCCTCCGAACTCTGACGTGGAGCTGGAGCTGTACCCGCTGCAGCTCAAGATCATGCGGCACGTGCCCGCCGCGCTCGGCACGCACGGTACGCACGCGCCGCCACTACACTACTAACTACACATGCCTTTGTAATGCCAACGATGGACGACTTTACGGCCGCTCTTTTGGTAACTGGTTACCGTCCGCCGGGGACGTTGATAGAGTCGGGTTCGTAGCTTCTCAAACTTCTTTTGAAGAAAGAGATGCGACAGCAATCAGGGAGGAACGTCGACGGTCGGCCGGTGAGCGGTAAAGGTACAAACGGTAGACAAGTGTAGTGCGTCCTTGTCGCAGGCTCGGCGGGCTGCGTGCCGGACCGCCAGCTCGCCTACACCGCCGCCTTCTCGCGCCTCGCCACCATCCGCCAGGTCGGTGCACACCACGCTTGCTTCTGTTTTGTTTGCTGTATGCACTCGTGTGTCGAGTCTGACGCTACCTCATCAACTTGTGTACCGGTGTGTGTAGGTTTGCGAGTTTATATGTGGCGCCTTGGGTCTGGCACGAGAAGACATGCGCCTTTGGTTGTTGGGGGGGCAAGCGGGGGGCGTTGCCGGTGCGCAGGCTGGGGGCCACGCGGGGGGCGTGCTGCTGGACGACGAGCAACGCACGCTGCACGAGCTGCACCTCGACGAACGCTCCCGGCTGCTGCTCGAGCTCCGGAACAAGGACCTCACGTGGCCGGAGGAGATCGGAGCCATCAGGTACGCGACTCGGCGGAGCGCGCCCGCGACTCAGTCGCCAACGTACACTCACTGAGAGTCTGTTGTGTTCCAGCTCCAACCGCGCGACGGAGAGACGCGAGACCCTCATCGCCCCCAACCTGCCGGGAGCCACCGGCCTGCACAACCTGGGGAACACCTGCTTCATGAACGCGGCGCTGCAGTCGGTCAGTCAACGTCACCCGCCTCGAGGCGTGAGGTCGAAGTCTCAACTGCACACTGCGACAGTTGCCTCACAGTGTCTCATGGAGTGTACTGTAATGCACCGGCACCGTGTGTCCGCAGGTGTGGAACACGGGCCCGCTGACGCGCTACTTCAACTCCGGCATGCACCTGTACGAGGTGAACCCCGGCAACCCGCTGGGCACCGGCGGCGCGCTGGCCGTGCGCTACGGGGAGCTGTGCAAGGAGGTACCGGATGTTGAGCTGGGGAGGAGTTCCCGCACAGCTTTCATCTTATATATCGGCGCAAATATAACGATTCACCTACTTATTATAAAAATAATAACGATTGAATGTGATAATCGGATCATCTAATCTTCAACTAATTACTCTGTGTTTATTACGATGAGACATTAATGTTGAACAGTCCCCTTTATTGTAATGCTTGTAACCCGAGTGCGGTGCGCGCGCAGGTGTGGTCGTGCAGCGCGCGCTCGGTGGCGCCGCTGGGCGTGCGCTGGTGCGTGTCGCGGCACGCGCGCGCGCTGGCGGGCGGCGGCCAGCACGACGCGCAGGAGCTGCTGGCGTGGCTGCTGGACGCGCTGCACGAGGACCTCAACCGCGCGCGCCCCCCCGCGCCCGCGCCCGCCCCCGCGGACTCCGCCGGCCGCCCCGACCAGGTGCGCCCCCCCCCCGCCCCCCGCCCCGCCGCGGCCTGCGCGGGGACTCTGTATGCACTGTGCGCTCAGGTGGTGGCGGCCGAGGCGTGGGAGGCGCACACGGCGCGGAACCAGTCCATCATCACGGAGCTGTTCTACGGGCAGCTGAAGTCCAAGGTGCGCTGCGACACGTGCGGCCACGAGAGCGTCCGCTTCGACGCCTTCAACATGCTGAGTCTGCCGCTGCCCATGGAGTCCTACCTGCGCTGCGAGATCAAGGGTACAAGGGCTTAACTTCTCAACATGGTCGGGCACACGTGGCCGGGGACTCCGCACTCATTGCGAGTGGACCACTGATGCCGTAACTAACATAAACTAAAGTTATTACAAAAAAAATACATATGAAAATGTTTCTCTTTTGCGTTGCATAACATTTTTTTTATAACCAGACAGACGAGCATACGGCCCACCTGATGGTGATTGGCTACCGTCACTCATGGTCGTAGCGATGCCTGGGGCAGAGCCATGCCGCCGTCCACCGCTTCTCCACAACAAAGCACGCAAGCAAGCGGCAAGAAAGTTATCTAATTTTTTCTTTTTTCGGCCCGAGGGCCTCCTACGAGTTCCCCGCGCCTAAGGAGCGCGCGGGGTATATGGGGTTTGACGATCTGAAGATGTTGGGAGCAGACCGCGAGCCCAAGGATTTTTAGGGCCCTACCGCATTAAACGACTCCCTTGCACTCTTACACCCGACGTCCGATCTCCGTCTGGGGTCAGAACCCGGTCAGAGTAGGGGGGTTCCCGCGGCCAACACTACAACCAGGCACGCGGCGCCACCCCGAGGACGCCCGACCGACGGGTCGTCGAGGCGATAGTCGACGACCGACGACGCCGGTCTCCGCGGTACGGCGGTCCTACCAGGCCCGGGCAATGCCGCTGGTGTTCCGGAATACCCCGCTGTGCCGGAATCAGCCTGTCGGGTCGGAACACGATCCACCGCCGATCGGGTTGCTCTTCCACAGTGTGTTCGGCGACGACAGCGACGACGACAATGCGGACCGCATCGTAATCCGCAGCCGCCAACGCGCCGTCCCGTCCTCCTGGTGCCAGCGCGCTAGAGTGACGGTAGCGTGCGGCACAGTCTCAATCCCCTCAAGTCGCCCCGTGACCATCACCGGGAGGAGACTACCTCCTTACAGGGTCGAAGCTGGATGAATGCCCTCCTCCGACTCCCGGCTCGGCGGGCGGATCGCCTCGACGGTCCGTCGCCCGGAGGCGGGGTCCGCCAGGCGGCGAGACCACGCCTCGAGCACGGCACGCCGAGATTGAAGCTTCCGCGCTCGAACTTCCGCCGCGCCGGGACGCGGCTCCCCCCTGGAGCGGAGATCACATCGCCACGCGTAATCCGCAGCGAGCGCCTCCGCTTCCAGGTCCCAGGGAGGCGTCCCGGCGAGCACGCACGCCGCCTCGAACGAGACGGTGCGGTACCCACGAACCGCCCTGACCGCAATCGCGCGCTGCGGACGTCGCAACGCTGCGACGTTGTCACGGGTCAGGGCGTGGCACCATACGGGCGCCCCGTACAGTGCCATTGACCGCACCACCCCCGTGTAGAGGCGGCGCACCACCATGTCGGGACCCCCGACGTTCGGCAACAGCCGACTCAGCGAGCCGGCGGCCGCCATCAGTCGAAGACCCAATCTTTCGAAGTGAGCCCGGAAACTCCAACGACCGTCCAGTACGAGACCGAGGTACCGCAATCCGGTCGCCTCGATCTCGACGCGAACGTCCCCGATCAGAGGTGGGCCCCCTGAGGCGGCGCTTTCCGGGCCCCGTGAAACAACAGGGCTTGGGATTTATTGAACGCAACCTCCAGACCCAGCCTTCGAATCCTGCCGACGACGAGGGCCACCCCAGCGGAGGACAGACTCGCACAAGTCCCTCCCCTGGGTCAGGACCAAAGTGTCGTCTGCGTAACAAACTACGCTCAGACCCGGGAGAGAGGCGCTAAGGGCGCCCCGCAGGACCCAGTCGTAGCCGATGTTCCACAAGAGAGGGCCAAGGACCCACCCCTGTGGAGCTCCGCCCTTCCCGTAAGGAAGTTATCTCCTAACGTAACAAACGTAGCGCCAGAAGAGCCGAGTGCACAATTGTAAATTATTATCAAACATTACAGTGATACTACTAGACGGATCGGTCCCCGTGAAGTACGGCGTCAGAGTCAACTCGGAAGGGACGTACCTGGACCTCAAGAGGAAGCTGTCGGAGCTGTGCGGCCTCCCGCCGGACCTGTGAGTACCGAGGCCGCGCCGGGCCCAGTGCGCGCACGGCGGCCCGGCCTCACGAGCGCGCGTGTCGCAGGCTGCTGCTGGCGGAGCTGTCCGGCGCCACCATCGGCCGCGAGCTGCGCGACGCCGACAAGCTGACGGCCGCCGGCGCCGCCGACCTGTACGCCTACGAGCTGCCGCCCCCCCGCGAGCCCCCCGCCGCCCGCGACCTGCTGCAGCCCGACGGTCAGTGCCCCCCGCCCGCCCCGCGCCCCGAGCCTCGCCCCGGCCACTACAGCCCACCCTCTCGTGTTGCAGGCTGGTGCGAGGAGGCGAGCCAGTGGGCGGAGGTGAGTGTGGGCCGCGCCGCCAATCCTTCCTCACTCTGCATGCCTGCACTGTTCTGCTTCAAGGTTAGCTCACACTCGCACATGACGCACACACGCCCGTGTCGCACACTCGCACGTGCCGCACACTCGCACGTGCCGCACACTCGCACGTGCCGCACACTCGCACGTGCCGCACACTCGCACGTGCCGCATACTCGCACGTGCCGCATACTCGCACGTGCCGCACACTCGTACACCAGCGCGGTACCGTGTAGCTACTAGAGTTGCACATTATGTCGTGTTCAGTCGGTCCCGCGGGGCCGCCGCAGCTGAACAAGTGACGGCACGTTCGGTGCGTGGAGGGGACGCCGCGGGGCCGCGGGGGAGGGTGGCGCTCCAGCAGTGGACCCGATTGTACTGAGACGTTCCTTCCGCCTCGTGTCATGTTCCGTTCAACATTGAATCAAACATTGTTTTCCAATTCTTCAAATGTTCCCTCCGCGGCTCGGTTCAGTTCGATATCACATTAACAAGTGTAGTGCATTTTATTGCACCGCTACTGAAGTCATTCAGCGATAACTTGCAGAACTGAAAGCGATGCTTTTTTTTATTGATTCGGCAAATCTGAAAAAGCTATCTGAATCGCAACTGGAAATGACTTGTGAATCATCGCTCCCGGTCCCCGCGCGCCGGCCGTGCGTCGATTGCTATTGTTTAATAGCTTGAGGTTTTAGTTTGCGTTATTACGTACCTTTATACACTTAACTAGCTCTGCTCCTTTCGTGAGCAGTCCGGGGACTGCAGCACGAGCGCGCGGCCGGCCGCTGCCCGACGTCGGGGCGAGCTACCCGCTACTACTGCCGATCTGTACTTGCAGAGGTCGCGGTCGGAGATGCTCATGTCGCAGAGTCCGCCGACGACGTTCTACGAGAAGCAACACCACCAGGACCGACTCCGCAGCCAGACCCTGCCCAAAGACATGACCAGAGGAAACAGCTCGCCCGCGCTCAGCGTCAAGTCGCTCAACGTGAAGCCGGCTAGCCCCAGACTGGCCAAGGTCAAGTTTGGCTCGTCTCCCTCCAACATGTACAAGATGAGCGAGACGGAAGGCCCCTCGCTCGTCCACAAACAGACGAACTACCTGGTGGCCGTGCACAGGTGAGTGTCGGGGCGGGGCGCGGGTCCCCTCCCCCCCGCGCACTGGAGGCGGGGCGCGGGTGTGCCCCTCCCCCAGCGCACTGGGGGCGGGGCGCGGGTGTGCCCCCCCCCCGCGCACTGGGGGCGGGGCGCGGGTGTGCCCCTCCCCCCGCGCACTGAGCGGCGAGCGCGCGTGTTGCAGGAAGCAGTGCCGCGCCGACGCGTACTTCCTGTCGTCGCAGCGCAGCCGCCCCGCGCTGTTCGGCGTGCCGCTGCTGGTGCCGGTGGAGCCGGGCCAGTCGGGCCGCCAGCTGTACGCCGCCGTGTGGAGGCAGGTGGCGCGCCTGCTGTCCGCGCGGCCGCCCAGCGCCGACCTCAACCACGCCACCGACTGGTGAGTGTCCCCCCGCGCGCGGCCTCCCGGCCCCGGCGGCCAGTACTCACGGCTCTGTGCGGTTGCAGCGACGACAGCCTGGGGTACGAGTTCCCGTTCACGCTGCGGGCCGTGCGCGCGGACGGCGCGTGGTGCGGGCGCTGCGCGTGGCCGGCGCTGTGCCGCGGCTGCGCGCTGCCGCTCGACGACCGCCCGCTCGTCGCGCACGCTGACGGTACCCCCCCTTGTCTACACGCACGCATTATAACATTCAATAATATTGTTACATAATGTGAATAATGATTGCCGTGATCAGGTACTATACCCGTGTTGAAGAAGCGGTCCGGCGAGGAGCCCCCGGACGAGGAGCCGAGTCCGGCGGGCCGACCGCGCCAGCCGCCGGGCGCGCGCTCCGCCAGCCGACCCGACGTTAGTGCACGCCTTACTGTAACTGCGAACTCACCAATTTTAGGACGTATTAAGTATATCTGGTGTAGTTGTGACGCCTGCTAAAGTTTAATTTAACGACGCTTGTATAAACGGTTCGGTCGCGGTGCAAGGCTGGAGACGTTGCAGGGCGGGTGCTGGCTGCGCGCGGGGTCGGGGCGCGTGCTGCTGGCGGTGGACTGGGAGCCCACGGCGCTGCACCTGCGCTACAGCAGCGCGCTGGAGCGGGCCTGCGCGGAGCACGGCTCGGTGCGGGCGGGCGGCGCGCGGCCGGCGGGGCTGGCCTCCTGCCTGCGCGCCTTCACCCGCGCCGAGCGCCTGGAGCAGCACTACCGCTGCGCGCGCTGCCGCTCCCACCAGCCCGCCACCAAGACGCTGCAGATATGGCGCCTGCCGCCCATCCTGGTCTGTCTCTCTCTCTCTCTCTCTCTCTCTCTCTGTCTCTACCGGCCCTACCGGGCAGTACAACGCGAGCGAACCATATACTATGTGATGTTTGTAAATGGTTTTTGTTTAAATTTAAATGCTAATTGGATAAAAGAACTCGCCTGCTGTGAAATGGTCACCGGAGTTCCTACATCAACAATGTGATGCCACCACCCACCTTCAGACATAAGTTCTAAGTCTCAGTTTGGCAGTCCTAGGACGCCTGGTCGAGGGTCATTAGTTGAGGTACAGTGAGCCGAGCCCGGACCCGCGCTCACGCCGCCCTGCTCGTGCCGCAGATCATCCACTTGAAGCGGTTCCAGTACGTGAACGACAAGTGGATAAAGTCGCAGAAGGTGGTTAACTTCCCGTACCGCGACTTCGACCCCACGGAGTTCCTGGCCGCCGTGCCGCAGGAGACCATCCTCCGCCACGCCGAGATCAACTACGTCTTCACGAGCAGGCCCTCCCAGCTCCTCCACGACGCCGCGTCCGGCAGCGACGGGGAGGACGACAGCGACACCGACGCTGACGGACCCGTGAGTCCCAACTGACTTATATTGTTCGCTTCATAACTCCTACAGCAGTTTTTTCTTTCTATGAATAACATTGGTTTTCTGTTGGTGACATACAGGTCAGATCCTCGGGCCTAATTCCGTAACGGTAGCTCTCTTAGCATATCTGAAATCTGACAGTTTAATTTTTGCTAACGAAATATATATTATACAACAACTTGTAAACAAGTTCCGATAAACATTGGGAGCGTCGGCCCACCGAGCCGCGTCACCCGCCCGGGGCACGCCGGCCCCGTGTCGCCCAGCACAGGCGGCCCCGGGCGGCATGACTTGCCGCATAACGCGAGGGTGTGTCCAGGAGCAGGCCGGCTGCGCGCGGCGGAGGAGCAGGTCGCCGGACAGCGCGGCGCGGCGCCGGCTACAGTCCACCAGCCTGGCCAGCACGCCCGTCACCGCGGACAACCTGCAGGACTTCCACCGCCATCTGCTGCAGGACGACCAGGATCCGCTCGACCTCAAGTACAGCCTCTACGCGGTGGTGGTACGTATCGTCACTCGTCGTCACGTGGCGCCCGCCCCCCGCGCCGGCACGTGACCCCCTCCCCCCGCGTGCGCCACGTGACCCCCTCCCCCCACGCGCGCCACGTGACGCCCGCCCCCCGCGCCTGCACGTGACCCCCCTCCCCCCACGCGCGCCACGTGACGCCCGCCCCCCGCGCCTGCACGTGACCCCCTTCCCCCCGCGCGCGCCACGTGACGCCCGCTCTCGTCCGCAGTCGCACTCGGGCCAGATGAGCGGCGGGCACTACGTGGCGTACGCGCGCAACCCGTCGGGCACGTGGCTGTGCTACAACGACTCCATGTGCCGCGCCCTGCCGCCGTCTGCCGAGCCGCCCATCGACCCCGCCACCGCCTACCTGCTGTTCTACGAGCGGCAGGGGCTGGACTACGACCGCTACCTGCCCGACGTGGGCGACCGCCGCCCCGCCGCCGGCCTGCTCGACCCGGACGACTCCGACCTCCGGAAGATGTGCGTGCTCGGCTAGCTGACCCCCGCGTCTTGTATGTGCCGTAACACAACGAAAGATTATATTGTTGTTATATTATATAAACTGGTGTTGACTTTTACATTTCGTCTTCAAGGGACAGAAGGAGCGGTCGCTGTCGGTGAAGGCTTCGAACCTCTCAGCGGGTACTTTTAAGATGTGTCTTCGTCGTCAGCACCCTCACGTGTTCAGTACACGCCGCGGGTGCAACGGTTGACCAATACATATGTGATATGACTTAACTACGGTCCCCGCTAGCCGGAGGGGGCCGCCGGAGCCCCGCGCGGCGGTCGGGTGCCTCGAGACTGATCAACGTGTGGTGCGCACTTGTTCAGCTGGTTTATTATAATAACAGCAATTTAAGGCTGTCTGTATAAATAACACGTCTTTAAATTATCGTATAGTGTGTGTGTGTGTTGGCGGCGGTTTCTAAAATATTAACAAACAATACAGCGCTGTACACTTGGGTACAACATTGACAACTTGCGTGCAACACTGCACACTTGGGTACAAGACTGTACACTTGCGTGCAGCACTGCACACTTGGGTACAACACTGCACACTTGGGTACAAGACTGTACACTTGCGTGCAGCACTGCACACTGGGTACAACACTGCACACTTGGGTACAAGACTGTACACTTGCGTGCAGCACTGCACACTGGGTACAACACTGCACACTTGGGTACAAGACTGTACACTTGCGTGCAGCACTGCACACTTGGGTACAACACTGCACACTTGGGTACAAGACTGTACACTTGCGTGCAGCACTGCACACTGGGTACAACACTGCACACTTGGGTACAAGACTGTACACTTGCGTGCAGCACTGCACACTGGGTACAACACTGCACACTTGGGTACAAGACTGTACACTTGCGTGCAGCACTGCACACTTGGGTACAACACTGCACACTTGGGTACAAGACTGTACACTTGCGTGCAGCACTGCACACTGGGTACAACACTGCACACTTGGGTACAAGACTGTACACTTGCGTGCAGCACTGCACACTGGGTACAACACTGCACACTTGGGTACAAGACTGTACACTTGCGTGCAGCACTGCACACTTGGGTACAACACTGCACACTTGGGTACAAGACTGTACACTTGCGTGCAGCACTGCACACTGGGTACAACACTGCACACTTGGGTACAAGACTGTACACTTGCGTGCAGCACTGCACACTGGGTACAACACTGCACACTTGGGTACAAGACTGTACACTTGCGTGCAGCACTGCACACTTGGGTACAACACTGCACACTTGGGTACAAGACTGTACACTTGCGTGCAGCACTGCACACTGGGTACAACACTGCACACTTACGTGCAACACTGCACACTTGGATACAACACCATACACTTGCGTGCAGCGCTGTACACTTAGCACAAATATATTCCTAAAGATTAATTTTCTAAATTCCATGTTGATTTATTAAGACATTTATTTGACAAAACACGTATGTATTGTTATGTTTTGTGTGTTCAAATAATGAACTATAAGCTAGTGTTAGCATATCGGCAGTGTGGCGGTTATTGGCATTGTTATAATACAAAATTACATTTCTCTACAAATTGATACTTTCTACATAGTCTATATTCATATAATTATTCATCCATTTATTAATAAGCAGCTTTTATTAGTGCTGATATGTTTTACATTGTACAAAAGCTGGTAGACGGCCGGGACCATGTCATTGACACCGACAGCGTCCCGGACCGGCGCCCCGGACACGTGTCCGCGCGTGCACTCCGCAGCCAATCACATGTAATATATTATTAGTTCATAATTTACTTATACATATCTTATGCTTTATTGTTAAGTGAGTTTTATTTAGTTTTATACAATTTGAATGCAAAGTTTAAAGTTCGAGGTTTATGAATGCTTTCCTTACTAAGCACGCGAGGTCTCCCAGCCTCGCACAACACGCGCGGACTACACGGGACACTCGCGTGTCGCGGGCGTAGTTTGTATATCGCATTTCGGATTGAGGGCACAACACCGCGTTACAACTAAATTATTGTAGTTCTAAGAATGATATTAGCATAAGTTCAATCGGAGGCGGCGGCGAGCGTGCTCGACTAAACCACTTATAGTTTTTAGTTATTTGATATAGAGCTGGGCGGTGCAGTGCGCGCCCGGCCCGGGGTCGAACCCGGAGTCTGTGTACATAATGCAACTCGTGCCATCGATATTATCCTATAATCCTTTCATCCCTTCTATACCAAAGTTCTTATTTTCGTTATATTTTCTTTTGAGTAGAATTTTATTTGTAATTGTTAGTTACTATTATAAAATGTCGTCTCGAAATTGTAAACGCACGCGGTTCCGGATCTGGTACACGAAGCCGTTGTTAAAATTAATTAGCTTTTGTAAATGTTCAATTTGAAAGAATATTTTCGTAAACAATAATGGTAGTTAGATATTTGTTGGAGAGCGCCGGGCGCACGAATGTTTGCTGCGTACGTAAATAAGTATAATGAATATCCCGGTGCAATAAAGAACTTTTTATAACTATTTGTTGTTTCATTTTGTACAGTTGATATTGTTCGTAAGTCGTAACCAAAGTGTAGTGGGCACCGCCATGCGCAGAGTGCGGCCGCCCGACACCGAACTTAGTTTTACCAATATGTCTCTACTAGCGATGAACAAGTCTTTCAGTCTCCACCCAGTTTACTGGTAGTAGGACCTCTTGTGAGTCCACGCGGGTAGGTACCACTACCCCGCCTATTACTGCCGTGAAGCAGTAATGCGTTTCGGTTCGAAGTGTGGGGCAGCCGTTGTAACTATACTGAGACCTTGGAACTTAGATCTCAGGATGGGTGGCGCAGTTACGTTGTTGATGTCTATGGGCTCCAGTAACCACTTAACACTAGGTGGGCTGTGAGCTCGTCCACCCATCTAAGCAATAAAAAAAAACAAAATGTGTGCAATTCACACGTGGTAGAAGTGAAACCTTCCAAAATTAAAATAAAATTATCCTAAACGTCTTAAGTATATGTAAAATTTTGTCATTAGTAAATAATTGTAAGGTAGCGCCCTCTGTGAATTGATATTTTAATTTCACGTATAATCCTAAATTAAAATTCACTACAAGAGCTTTCATACACACGTTAGTATTAAAAAATCTCACAGATGGCGCTGTATTAAATAGTATGTATATTTCTGTCTCATTCTTTGCTGGCTTCATCCTACACATTTTTGTATTTGTGTCTCTTACCTGTCGTTTTTTCCGTTGCATCCGGTTTGAAATCACAACGATTCTAAAGAAGTTTTCACTTCAAAAAACTTTCTTTTTTTTAAACTTCCTCACTTCTGCTCGATAAAAATAGTATGTTATAGTCCCCGGCACGTAACTTGGCAAGAGTCGTTAGATGCGCAGAAGTCGTTTTTTAGGTCTCTTTGGTTGTCAAGCGGGACGCGGGGAAAGACGTAGCACCGTTCCGAGCGCGCGATTGGTGAGTCAGTCGACCCTCTCCTCCCGCACCGCGTCCACGTTCCGTTCGCTCCTGAGTACACATGTGCCTACTAAATTGTAGGAACCCTTTGTTTATATTGAGTTTTTGTTACGAGTTGTTATTATTGTTTTAAATTTAGTTTTTGTTACGAGTGTTATTCTTTTAAATTTGTTTGCAATGCCAGGACCAAATACATATAGTCGATTCAGTCACTGAGCGTTTTATTATTTACGCCAGTGACGACAGCGACTCTTCATTATGTCAACGATGAGGAGCCAATTCCTTCCACCAGCTCAGGTGCTACCATAAATTTAATCCAAAGGGGTAGCACTATTAGAAAATGATAGTCACGACGGCGTCACATAATTTTTAATATTAAGTATATTTTTTTAAATAAACTTCTTAACTTTTAATTGTATTTTATTTATAACACCTAATACACTTCACGAATTCCTCTTTTCTTTAACTTTCTTCTAAACACACAGGCTTAAAAACAAATTATGGCAAATAAAAAATAAAATAAAATTATATGCGGGCAATAAAAGTGACCATTTTTTGTTGCAATGTGCACTATGCGCGACATTACCCCCACTACACCAAAACCTTGCCAACTTACGTGCCGCTTACTATACTGCCATCTACAAGAGCAATGAGAAACTAATAAGCCATCTAGTGGCGAACACCCGTAAACATAATGTGTATAAGGGAAACGACCTAGCTCGCTCACTCCCGTCAAAACCGTCGCTTACGACGAAGGGCTCGACGAGCGAATTAATCCACAGATAGCCCACTGAGTTTCTCACCGGATCTTCTCAGAGGGTCGCGTCTCCAATCCGGTGGTAGATTCTGCGAAGCACTGCTCTTGCCAGGGCCAGTGTTAGCAACACTCCGATTTGAGCCCCGTGAGCTCACCTATATATGTTAGGGTGAAGCTGAAAAAGCCTCTCAAGGCTATCCAGCATAGGTAGGAAAAAAAAGGTCGCTCTCTCCCTCTCCACGGTCGAGTGGTTCGCGAGACGGTGTCTTGTTTCTCACTCTCGCTCTTCTTAAATTGTATGTTTTCTCTCTAGCCGTAACGAATCTGTCGCGAGTTCAACTTTATTCTCAACGCGCCTAAAGTTTCACTTCAATATTAATTTAAATAAACATACTGTATATTTGCCTCGATTTTAAAACTTTTTTTTCGTTATTCCAACCGATTTTGAAGCCTAAAAATTTGTACGACAATATCAGAAATGTTGGTGTAAATGCCGATTGCGTAGAGCAGGTCCGTCTCGCCCTGCCCTACAATGCAGATGTTGCTCTCTGTTGTCTTAGTTCCCCACGTTAATTCTTTCAAGAGGATTATAATGACGTTTTTAATGAGTTATCTAATCGCAGGTCCGTAGTTTTACTCGCTTCGTTAACCTGAACACTGGGCTCGAGAATATTTGTTCCAGAGCGACCGCCTGCCCCGGTGTCCGAGTGACGTCACAGGCCGCTGGCCGGGGCGGCGGGGGAATGAAACTACACAGATGGGCTTTTGTATTTTATTATTAGATTTACACTGTCATTTACAATAAATTTCCATGTAGTTGGTAGGACATAAATGAATATTGCATAACACTAAGGCTAATTGCATCAGTATTTCCGTGGATAAATTAACAAATATATGCAATATTACGTACGCTAACCTGAGCGCCGCCGGTGGAATGTGTTCGAGCGCACATCCTCTGCGCGCTCAATAAATACTTCCTCAAGTGCATAACCTTAACCTAGCACAACGTTACGACTACCGATCGTCCTGGGGGTGGAGCGCTACACTTCATTTTAGAGATACTTTGCGAAATTAAAAAAAATAAATTAAAATATACAAAAATCTCTATCACAATACTCGTAAGTAATTAAAGCAATTCAAATGTGAATACTCCAAATGTTGTAATACGAAAGAAGCGGAATCGCCGGACAGTGCGCGGAGGGCCTGTCGGCGGGACCGGAGCCGAGATTAGACAACGTTTTCTAAACAACAGTTAAAATGCAATACCAAAGTATTATATTACATATGATATACTTTCCATAATCGAAAACGAACAGTGAGAGGGCGGTCCCGGGCCCGCGGGTCGGCACTGCGGGCTGGCTCTTATACGATACTATAGTTATTTGTATATAATTAGGGGGAGGCGCGGCCATTACGAGACGTCCTGGTCCTCGCCGTCCTGCGCCGGCTCCTTCTGCTCGGCGTCGGCGGACTCCCCGTCGCCCTGCATGTCGGAGGTCCACAGCGTGAGGTTGTCCCGCAGCAGCTGCATGATGAGCGTGGAGTCCTTGTAGCTCTCCTCCGAGAGCGTGTCCAGTTCGGCGATGGCGTCGTCGAAGGCGGCCTTGGCGAGCCGGCAGGCGCGGTCCGGGCTGTTCAGGATCTCGTAGTAGAACACCGAGAAGTTGAGCGCGAGTCCGAGGCGGATGGGGTGGGTGGGGGGCAGTTCGGTCATGGCGATGTCGGAGGCTGCCTTGTACGCGACCAGCGAGTTCTCGGCAGCCTCCTTGCGGTCGTTGCCGGTCGCGAACTCGGCCAGGTACCGGTGGTAGTCGCCCTGCAACAAACGCACCCACATGTACAATTACATCTAGTAACATTACTGCGGCTGTGATTTTGTCGATTCCTTTTTCGGTGTGCTCGTTATTTCTTCACAATTTTCGTATGAAATAAAAAGTTAGTAACAACACGAAAATGTCAGTGATAAACAAATGAATATAAATAACAGAGAACAAATCACGCAGCTCCAAATTATCATTTCCGGTGTTATAGCTACCAGAGACTGACATACATACGTTCATACATGCATACATATACGTTCACATATGTATATATCGAAGGGTGAAAAGCAACAAGCAAGAAATGTTTTAAGCAACATTTCACTAAAACGGAACATTTATATTTGTAATTAAAGATGCGTTTAATTTGGTATTAGCACTAACAGTTCGATATTTTTAATTAAACTTCAATTAAGTTTACTCCATTCGAAAAGTTGAAATTTTTTATGATATTTTTCCAAATTTTAAACTTTAAATGGCTCTCCTGTAAAGTTGCACAACCGTCGGTTAAACCAAATAGCCTTTTACCCTTCGATATATAGATATAATAATAAACACCCCAACAGAGCAAACAAGCAAACAAACCTGTTCTTCACACAAATGTTTGCCCAATGTGAATCAAACCCACCTACGAACCTACTGCACCACCAAATCAATCATAGTGGTGATCAGTGATGATATTTATTTTGAATTAATTTTCATACAAATATAACTTTAGTTTACTTAGATATTACACACCACAATTAAAAAATGCCAAATTATCACACATTTTTGTTACATGTAGTTTTGTTTTTCTTCAGTAATCTATAAAATGCTTAGGATATATGACATTACATATATAATTATATGAAAAGTTTTCAATAATCAGTGACATTTTGATAAATTTTAATTTCATAAATACTTTAAAATAATCATACATGCCTTTTCGAAATAAATGAATTAAATAACTTTTTTCTCTCTCTTCTCTCTTGGAAAATATGTAAAATAAAACATTGTATGGTTATGAATCTGACCTTCATTTTGTAATAAAAAACTTTTGATTCTCCGGTCTGTGAGCTGGGGATGAGGTATTTGTCGAGGACACCGAGGATGTCGGAGCAGATGTCACGGAGCTCCTTCTCAACCTGGCTGCGGTACGCTCTGATCATGTTCAATTTGTCCTCTGCGCCCTGCAAGCCGAGCACACATTACAAGTTAGTTTTACAAAGTCCTCTTTTTGCCTATATAAAAAAATAACTTAAATTCTATGGTTTAATAAGACTCAATTTAGAAATATCACTAAAGTACTCAATTTTAATGATAATCTGGACCTATTACAAATAAGTAACTTGGGTAAGGCAAAATCGCAAGTTTGAGAACCTAGAATTTTTAACCAGGTTTTTCCAGGTTATCAGTCCTTTGTCAAAAAGAAATAAGATGAAAAAATAAAAAAAATAATGCAATTTAGGGATGGTGATATGAGATTAATTAATCAAAGAATCGATTTTTTGGGCATTTCAATTTTTTTACTTAATTTTCAATTTACTGGAATCTCTATATTTCACCGTTACGTATGAACATAATTTTTTTCTGTTTTGGTAAAAACCATTCAATTATATGCAATTAGCCTGTTATCGAACATAAATGATTTAATTTTAGATCACAGCAACAACTCCCACAAAAGAATAGTGAAGAAGTCGACGGAACAGAAGCGACTGATATGGAAAAAGGAAATGGGGATTTTCATAACTTGCTTGTGGAAATCAACTCTACATATTGTTCACATGCACTGGGAAATCAAGACTTAAACGAAGAAATTAAACACTATATTGCAGGCAGTTGTTTACCTGAAGTATGACCGTATACTTTACTGGCAAAAAAAAAACTATTGATCAACATGTTCACTCAACAGCCCCATGATGTGTATGAGTATCGTGGGATCATCTGCTCCTTGTGAGCACCTTCTTTCAATTGCCGGCAACCTCGAAAGTCATGAGCGGAGCCGCTTGGATCCCAGTAGACTTCACAGACTGTTTAAGTGTATTAAGCGTTGGGAACTATAAGCTACATTGTAATTTTTTTTTTACTTTTTAATGAACCAAATACATTTAGAAAACATTTTTTTTCTTTTCTTCCGATATGGTAATAAATATAATTGTTATTATCGAATTACCTGATTTTATTTATTAATAATAAATCGTTTATTATTGTATCTTACTTGTTTTTAATAAAATTAATTTATGTTTACATTGTAAACGCAAACTTGAAAACAATCGGTTTTTTCGAAATCTTCGATTATTTCGTGAATCGATTCATTATGATGCAAACTGTCAAAAGGCGTCCAAAAATTTAGTATGTATATATTTATATGTACTAACAGACATATTTTTTTTAAATAAAATAAGAAATGGAGCGGCTGTTCACAAAACTAAGTAGTCAGACAAAGTGCGTCCTTGACACTTTTTTAGGCAATTCGTCAACAACGCTGTTGAAAGTTGAAAGGTTGAAAGGTCCATTGTAACTTTTTTAAACCGGCTATTGAATTTACTTTAAAAAAGATATTAAAGTCGAACCCACATCTGAGTTTCCCTATTCTGTGTCATAAAATTTATAAACGTATATATTATGACCACATTTTTCAACAATTATTATTTAATGATATTAAGTGTGTAAGGATATTTTAACATTTGAAATGAGATGATTCAGTCCGTGCGACTCCTAAGAGAGTACTGGGCGTACCGCTGATGAAACAACTGACTATGACTCACTTTCCTCATTACACGCCGAGTTACAAACTCTCCAATTCCAGTTTTTTGTCTGTCGCAGTCAGTGATAAAAAATGTTATGTTTCTAACGGTTTCTGTCGATTTGAACGTGGCGATTTCTTAACAATGGTTACAATGATATTTTTGGGTTTTTTATTATTATTATTAATTCTAATGTAATATGATAATAATTTTTCTTATTCGCTTCAAGATGCGCATTTATTCTGATGTTGTTTCATGTCGCCACAGGAATCCGAACGGATGTTTCGATACAAATCTCATGAAATAGCAGTCGAGTCGGCACCTTTATTAACACTTCCATGGAACTTTTACCTCAATGTTATATTTCGTATAACAGAATGTCTAACTTGGAATATGACGTACCTAAGTTAAATAGAACAAAACCATAAAGAGTAATATTTTTGGATTACGATTCGACTCAAACTCTAGATTCACGCATGAATCAGACAAAATGATTCACTATTCGTGTGTCCTGGCAATGCAATTGTAACTTTAGTTGCGACTATTCATGGACACCGAGTGAGCCGAGCGACTGATATCGATCACCGGTGAATACTTTCGTGTGATTTAGATGCTTAATTTGTAATTATTCCTACAATTATTTGTTGTCAGTTTTTGGGTAGGTACTATCCTTAAGTCCTGTTCCTTAATTCCATAAATAAGCTTATTTTTTAGAATATCGAAGTAATTTGTAACATTTTTGAAGTTTTGTTAACTGCGGAATTTTTTTAAAGAAATAAATTAATGATTTAACTAATCTTTTCGTCGTTAAGAACAAATTACAAAGCTCGCTGTCGTTAGATAAAAAGAGTGCCTGAGCTCGGTGCGGGTTGGATAATTTTATAAGGTCAGACGGTCGGATATATTTAAATATGTAGTAGAAATTCACAAAAAAACAAGCCAGCGACTTGCATTACACTTGTCGTTAAGATTCAAATTGCGTTAATTAAGTTAACATTTAGTTGGCTAACTCTCGATTAGCTTGGAAACAACCAGGAGCCCCGACGGCGCTGCGGATCAATAACTGAAGCGGCGCGTACAGACGCGGTACAGACGTCGGCTGGCGATGTCAGGTTTAAATTGATTCACCGCAAATTGTGAAAAGGCTAATTTAACAAAAGTATTCATTCTAAAAAAAATGTTTGTCGAAAGGTACATTACATATCGAAAAAAAACAACACTTATTTTATTTCTTCACTACATTTAAATGCGACGTGTTTTTTAGTGTGTTACTTTCTCGCAGCAATGGAGCAGCGTTTAAATAACAAATTCTGTACTTTTGCCTAGTATTAAAGAAGAAAGCATGAGCAACTCATTGCTAGCTACACACAGATCAATGAATACAGAGTAAAGCAAATTAGCTGCTAAGATAAGCTATCAAGTGCTAAGTAATTTTATCATTTCCCATTTTTAGTCATTTTACTTAAAAATGTTTTTTAAGTGAAACTTCTTTAAGCGCGTTGAGAGTAAAATTGAACTCGCGACAGATTCGTTACTAGAGAGAAAACATACAATTTAGGAAGAGCGAGAGTGAGAAACAAGACACCGTCTCGCGAACAGCTCGACCGTGGAGAGGAAGGGAACGGGCTGGCTCGTTTCCCTTATACACATTCTGTTTACGGGCGTCCGCCACTAGATGGCTTGTTATTAGTTTCTCACTGCTCCTGTAAATCCTATCTTATTTTTAAAGAAGGATTTGAAAAAATAGTAATATTTTTCGATATATAATATATATAAATGGTGAAAAGATATACACAGCATTACCTATTACAAGAGAAATTTCATTTAACGATGAAAAATGAAGAAAACCGAAATACTAAACACCGCAAAAGAAGTCTCACTTCTTTCACGTGCACCAAGTTGCACGCGCACCGTTTTCTCCAAACATAAACAGTTGAATCAATCAAAAAGTAGTTTGATACTACATATGTATTGGAGAAGCGATCTCTCATTTTCCAACATTCAATTATATAATGTAAGCATGTTCAACAATGACATTTGGTTAAGGGGCTACCACCAAATGATCAACATTGCTGTATTCAGATTTCTCTCAATTTATAATGAATCTATAGCTAAGACAGGTAAAATTCAGGAGTTCTCTGTATCATTAAAACACTAAAAACATACACGCAGAACATATGTAAACTTTTATCATGAATCAATCTCATGATAAAAGTTATGAGGCCCTCTAGATGCATTAGATTAACAAAACAAGTCTGGATACCAAAATATGAGGTTTTTCTTCTTCTAAACTCTCAATGCTTGGGTGATACTAAAACACAATCATCCAATTTATTTATCCGGGCTAAGCTCTGATTATGACAAGTTACATCAGCAGACAAGTAAGTGTTACACGAGACTCACTTTTGTTTCTTCCTTCTGTTCGATGGAGGAGATGATCCGCCAGGAGGCGCGGCGGGCGCCGATCACGTTCTTGTAGGCGACCGACAGCAGGTTCCTCTCCTCCACTGTCAGCTCATTGTCGGACACGTTGCGTGATGCTACATTCTTCATCGCCTCCACCATTTCTGAAAAGTAGGATATATTATTCGTTTTAGTACATTTCTACCATATCTGGTAATTTACTGGTGGTAGGACCTCTTGTGAGTCCGCACGGGTAGGTACCACCACCCTGTCTATTTCTGCCGTGAAGCAGTAATGCATTTCGGTTTGAAGGGTGGGGCAGCCGTTGTAACTATACTTGAGACCTTAGAACTTACATCTCAAGGTGGGTGGCGCATTTACGTCGTAGATGTCTATGGACTTCAGTAACTACTTAGCACCAGGTGGGCTGTGAGCTCGCCATATTTACAGATATTTCTTTTTATTATTGTTATTTGGGAGATTGGGCAGATATTTGCTCAACATTTCGACTTTTGAGAATCTAGTATTTTCCTCAAACTTCAACTCATCTCAAAACAATGTCCATACAAGTTGGATTGATAAGGGACAAAAGGGCTTTGCCGCTAAGAGCTATGACCCTTCTGACATGGACCTTGGCAACAGTAACCCTTTATCATCAGGTGGCGGCTCTTTTGTGTTCGTTACATAGCCTATAGGCATCTTGGTCTGAGCCATCAGACCAATCAACATAAGATTTTTTCCTCCCTAATGCATCATCAAAGTATGCTAAATGTCTCTGAATGTATAATATTCATTTTAATTACATTAATTCTTCTAATGCAGTTGGAACTGAGTCTATTCTACATTTTAAGGTGTTTAGATTATTAAGGAAAATAAACATATCATTGTTTTGTTTACAATTATATAGGATACTTAAGAACAATCATAAAGAGGGGAAATAAATTAGACAAATCAACTCATTTGCTCAGTAAGCACTGTTTAATACAAATATAATATTTCTAAAGAGGTCAGTCAAGTTAATGAATAACAGATAGCTATGATGTGTTAATCTGCCAATGTGATGTAATGGTAATTTGAAAAGACAGTGTAAGGGGATAACACTTTCTTAAAATTCCAATTTATTTATCTTTTTGTTACCCATGCAGAAAGTTATATGTAAAAAAAGTTCATCTACATTGCATTTGTTGCAATGCAATTTTAATCTCCCAGAAATAGTTGGTTCCTCTGCATGTTTGTTGGTTAACACAATTATTAACCAGAGCATGTGTGTGATGTGTTCTTCAAGTGTTTGTTGCATGAGTCAATAATTATGTATGACACAAAAAATCTAAAAAGTGCAGTAGGACATGAAAGTTACATACTAAACTACTGAAAAATCACCTCAAAATAGTAGGCAATCCTATCCTGTCGTGTTCAAGAAAAAACTTGATTTATAACACAACTACACACATTGTTTTCTTGCACTACTTTCTACCAACGTATATAGCCATGTAGTTTATTACAATTTATTATTTTAAAAACTCCTAATTAAAAATAATGTTGTAATATTTTACTGGTGGTAGGACTTCTTGTGAGTTTACACGGGTAGGTACCACCACCCTGCCTATATTTATGCCGTGAAGCAGTCATGCGTTTCGGTTTGAAGGGTGGGGCAGCCGTTGTAACTATACCTTAGAACTCATATTTCAAGGTGAGTGGCGGTATTTACGTTGTAGATGTCTATGGGCTTTAGTAACCACTTAACACCAGGTGGGCTGTGAGCTCGTACACCCATCTAAGTAATAAATAAATAAAAGTTGAATTAAAAATAAATATGAGAATTATACTATTGGTTTAACCACGTCTATCTTCTATCTTTCAGCCCACAGACACCAACTACTGGACATAGACCTCCCCCAAGCCTCACCAAAATGATGCAGATAGTGCAGGACCAATCGTGGTGAGGCTTGTTTTAACTACAATCTACAATTTTTAGACACTGCTTCCAATGTAGCACTATTAAATATCAGCCAATGATTACAGTCATCAGTCACATGTGATGAGTACGAACTGATACGACATCCTCTAATTTACAACCTCATTCAGTGTACACTACAAAAATTATTTTCAACATAGATATTTCAAATTTTTTGAAAGTTTATTTTATTAATATTAGTCATAGCATCATGAGGCAAGTTCCAATGAAGTCATACTTTTAATATGTGTGACTAACATAATGAGACTTTCTAATTTATGAATCCATTTAAGTTTGACATTCACTTGCAAATTAGCACAATTATATTTAAAATTAAATTACAATAAATTTCATATGAAATAAAGACACTTGCAAAATATTGGCTGAAGGTCAAGCCATAAAAGGGTGTGGTCAACTTTAGTCCCACTGACAATACTTTTAGTGGTTCATAAAAATAATCAATAATGTACTGATTGCAGACCAACCTGTTACAATTTTCTCTATGTCACACTATGTATGTAGAGCAATATTCAATACTTAGAACCCATGATGAAATGGATAAGGATGGCCAAGGGCTTCTTTTTTAAAAATTAGAATTGAATGTCATATCTAATACCACCCATGTTTTTGCAGATGAAAGATAGATGAAGATGAAAAATCTTTATGCACTCAATAAAATGAAGTTGTGTAACAAGTCATTCATATTTCATCCATGTTGTGCATTGATAAGATTGACAATGATATTCTTCAATGATAATGGTAACTAAGGTCATTGAACCGTGGACCTTCACAGACTTTCAATTATTACTCCCGAGTTTTTCATCAGGAAGATGACAGAAAACTATGATAATACTTTAACAGAAAGCGATATAGTTAGACGAAATCGTCGTAAAACCCTAAGGAGACGGTTCCCGTGGCATCAAACTGTGAACAATAGGTGAAATTTAAGGCGCCATAAAACTACGTCGTAACTAAGATGTTTTTAATGTGTCTGGATCACAATAGCAGACATACAAGAAAACCAGTGGCGCATCGATCCAGATCCTCTGACACCCGGTCAACGGTACTACAAATTCTTGAAAATCACTTTTATTGGAAACTTTCAGTCATAAAGTTGCGATTCTACAACTGAAAAAACTATCGTAACTGAACCATGAAGGTTCCATTTCAGGTTGAGAATGGATTCAGCGTTTTTGTTAATGTAAAAAACCTAAGACATCCCACCGGTGGATGACGCATCGATCGCAGGCCAAGCCTAATGAATACCATTGACTCGTTTTTCTATTATCAAATATACAAACTGCGACCTACAAGGCTATTTGCAATAGAAAATTGAAATAAATGAAATGATAATTACGTCTTGGACATAGGATATTCTCTAAAGAATCTTAAAATCGTTTTTCAATTGTCGGCGAAAATAAGATAGAATCTTCGACTGAATGATAGCATTACAGTAAAAATATATGCTTACCGTCATAGCGCTCAGCCTGCTCAGCTAACTTTGCTTTATACACATTATCTTCCCTTTCCGACATTGTGGATGACAAATGATTTTACACTAACTAAATCCGAATCGCCAGGTCACTTATTCACCAAGATGGCCGCGCCCGCCAACCGAATCCAAATTCGATCTTCAACTAAACTCCGCCCATGACGTCATAGACTAGGCAGCTTCCGTTCTACATTTGCTGCCAGATAAAAAGTAATTTAACTACTGATTTAACTGAAATGAAAAAATTAAGGAAGGTTAAATTACATTTTTATTACTACTATTCTACTTTGACCAATATAAAATAAAGTTATTCTAATAAGCTTAGATTCATGAAAGTTCAGGCAAAAAAACAAATAAAAACTGTAATTTAAAAAAAAAAATTAGGCAGACGAGCATATGGCCCACCTTATGATGAGTGGTTACTGTCGCCCAGGGACTTCAGCAACGCCAAACCGCTGCCTACCGAAAAAAAATTGACTGAACTAGCTATACATAACTCTTAAAATAAAAATTTTTTTTTTCATCATCTCAGCCGCTGTCCACTACTAAACATAGGCCTCTCCAATTGATCTCCATTGCAACTGGTCCGTTGCCACCTGTAATTTATGTTCTTTCTATTAAATAAGGTCAACTTTTTTCTCTAATTAACGTGTTGTTAGACTCAGCTTTTAAATTACCAAATTAGAAAATTAATCTTTTTATAGGCCGGTAATACTTAAATTTCCGTTTTCCGTGATCTCACTTTATCAATATGTCAAATGTCAAGCGTAGATTTTTTTTAAGGGATTTTATGACCTGGTATCTGAGACCTTTAAGTCATATCTTACTTTAATTTATATTCATATTTTTATAAAAAATGATATTATGGAGTGAAATGAAATGAAGATGATTAATTTGAGACATTAATCAACTGGGATGAAATTAAATGAGATGATACAGGATGAAGTACAATCTCAGTAAAATGGTGGTCATTTACTAAAATTTTTTCAGTGGACTTTTTGGAGGATCCCGAGAAGTTACGTCCAGCAGCTTTATTTCATTTTCTCACATTTGTGCACTATTACAGATATTAAACAGTTAATAAACCACCATTATTACACATTTAAACCCGAAGAAACACGAAATAGACAAAATAAAACAAATCACACAACTTCACTCCTCGCGTTCCCGCCAAAAAGTCCTCAAGCGTAGATCAAAGAAAAACCCTCAGAGTAGTATTGAGTAAAATAGGTACATTATAGAACGGCTCAATGAATTTAGCCCCCTTTTTTTGATTTTCAGATTTTTTTATCTTTAATTATTTGTTCGTCGTTTGTTCGTTAATGTTCGATCAAAATCTCTGAAATTTCTATGTGCTTGTTCATATTAAATACCATTAAAAATAACTGAATTTATTAAAATCGCGCTAATCGTACTTTAACGACTAATTGGTCGTCTTCACTGGCACTTTTTGTTGAAGTTTGTTGAAGTTTTCAATTTATTTTTTAGATCTACATAAGGAATAATTAGACAGTATAAACGCACTTGTTAAAAAAACGCTAGTAAATTGCCAGCTGACTGACAAAACCGGCGCATGCGCAATGTAGGCGTGAGGTGATGGCTTGCTTATTAGAAATAAAATAATGATAATTGGGAATTTAATTGTTTTTATGATCTAACAATCACCAATAAATTTCGAACAAACGATAATTGATCAAAATTTAAGCAATAAAAATAAAGATATCTAGTAAAGGGAGCCCACTTAAGGGTGATCATTTGTTTAATTAATTATAAATGAATAAAAGACGAACAAACAATTTTTGCATTCGAACATTAACGAACAAACGACGGACAAATAATAAAAAATAAAAAAATCCGAAAATAAAAAAGGGGTCCAAATTCACTGAGCCGGGAAACAGTCTCATAAAATAATATTATGTATGGGAGAAGCTTGAAAAAGTGTCCCACTTTCAGCACTAAATAACAGCTCAAAAATCCTCCAGAATGGCGCTAGCATAAGCACAGGGGAATGATATGAATTGAGCAGTTGTTAACTGATTGAATTACTAGAGTAATTAGTGACAGTGTAATATACAATACCTTACAGGTTTACGTAATCCAAACTAATTTCGTCAATAAAACCTAAAAATTATTGCTGTGATAAAACGTGGAGACATCGATTGCATTTTCTTATCAGCTTTAAATAATATACTTTTTGTGATTTTGTAGTGCTGACAGTTTTTTCGTCCTTTTTTATTTCTCTATTTTATTATAATAACTTTCAGCCCCTTTTTTAAAATTTACCCGGTTGCTATTGTAGCGCCACCCTTATTTAGCAGATTTTAACGGACACTTTTTCACACATAGACGGTTCCATAGATTATACACTTAATATATGACGGTTCTACCCTCCATAACTCCATAACATCTACATACGCTACCCATAGATTTGTTAATTGTTAATCATGTACTTGTTATAGTTGATAAAACCCAACGTAACTTATAGGTTATGTATGTACTCGAATCGATTTAAATTTTTTATTAACTGAGAGCACCTGAAAACTATCTCCTTCGTCTTTAAGATCTTAAGTTACCAAGAGCCATATAAACTATATTCAATACCAAATTCTGTTGACAACTTCACAATATTTGAGTTTGTGTCGGAATCGAAATCATTCAAGATTTTGGTGTAATTTCACTAAAGCCTTAGGTAAATTGTTTTATATGTATTCGAGTTTTGTGATTCCTGTGTAGTTTCCTTAGAAGGTTTTTGATTGAAAAAATGTCTAATGTTAGCTATGATATGGATACATCGGGAGGTCTTATGCCGGTAAGTTGAATTTAACAACGAATTCCATAATAGTATAACGCCCAGCAATTTTTGATCTACGGCGCCATTTTATATGGATGTTGCTGCATTTGTTTCTATTTTAAAATAAATAGCGATGTTTTTAATAATGTTGTTAATGTTTTAGTTAATAAAGGCCCTAATTAAGCCTCCGGATGAGGATTTGAACGTCCCGAAGCCTAAGAAGCCTCAGCATCCATATTACAAGAGGCCTGGAAAGGGTCATAACCACGATTCGTGCGACGCTTGCGGTGAAGGCGGAGATCTTATCTGTTGCGACCGATGTCCAGCAAGCTTCCATCTTGGTTGCTAGTATGTGATTAAATCTCATCTTACACTTATAGTAGTTGGACAAAAGGCCTCCTGGGACTGCGACCCATTAGGAAATGTTTTGTAGTATTAATGGTAATGAAGGTGTGGATATAGGTGTAATGGTGTATAGGTGTGTAATAACTAAGTGCTTTAGTGTTTATTATATCAAAGGTGCCAAAAGTACTGACTAGGTAGTAGGTGCCTACTAGATTAGCATGGCAGGAGCTTTTCTGATTGAAACAAAAGTTACATATCGATGCTTGAAAGGCAAACATGACTAAGCGACAATGTGTGAACTGTACAGTAGACTAATTTAAAGTTGAAATACCTGAAAACAAAATTTATTTTAACGAATCCAGCTGTAGTAGAATCTAGCTAGTAGCTGTAGGATTGAAGTGATTTTAATAGACCTAGAAATATATATTTTTTGCGCATCGAATATGGTTATTGCCTATCATTTATGTACAAATCAGTTATTGTTGCTTAGTCACTTTTGCCTTTCAAGCGTCGATATGTTTTTCTTTGTAGGAGCTCTAGCTCATAAATATCTCAAATCAAGTTGTAGTTGTTATGGCCTAAAGGATAAAGCATCCGGTGCATTTGTATCAAGTAATGCAATGATGTTCAGATCCTGTAGGCAGGTATTGATTTATAGTAAGTATAGTAAGTCGTTGTGGCCTAAAGGATAAGACGTCCGGTGCATTCGTATCGAGCGATGCACCGGTGTTCGAATCCCGCAGGCGGGTACCTACCAATTTTTCTAATGAAATACGTACTTAACAAATGTTCACGATTGACTTCCACGGTGAAGGAATAACATCGTGCAATAAAAATCAAACCCGCAAAATTATAATTTGCGTAATTACTGGTAGTAGGACCTCTTGTGAGTCCGCACGGGTAGGTACCACCGCCCCGCCTATTTCTGCCGTGAAGCAGTAATGCGTTTCGGTTTGAAGAGTGGGACAGCTGTTGTGACTATACTGAGACCTTAGAACTATATCTCAAGGTGTGTGGCGCATTTACGTTGTAGATGTCTATGGGCTCCAGTAACCACTTAACACCAGGGGGCTGTGAGCTCGTCCACACATCTAAGCAATAAAAAAAAAAAAAAAAATATATATAATATGTACTTAACAAATGGTCACAATTTACTTCCATAGTGAAGGAATAACATTGTGTAATAAAACACGTCATCTCGGATCCTCCCGATCCACTAACGGTGCTTTTAGGTACTTCAAACACCGGTCACCGTTCTCGTCCAACCCATCACTTGCGACGAAGGGCTCGACGAGTAAATTAACCCTCAGACACAGCCCACTGAGTTTCTCGCCGGATCTTCTCAGTGGGTCGCGCTTCCGATTCGGTGGTAGATTCTGCGAAGCACGGCTCTTGCTAGGGTTCGTGTTACCAACTTCGTCAGGTTTGAGCCCCGTGAGCTCACCTACTAGTTAAGGTTACGCTGATATAGCCTCTAAAGGCTATCAGCTTAGGTAGGAAAAAGTGTAATAAAAATCAAACCTGCAAATTATATTTTACTTAATTACTGGAGACAGGACATCTAGTTAGTCCACATGATAAGGGACCACCACCCTGTTTATTTCTGCCATAAAGCAGTAATGCATTTTAATTTAAAGGGTGGGACAGCTGTGTTACTGTAAAAACTGAGACCTTAGAACTTGTGTCTCAGGGTAGGTATTTACGTTGTAGATGTCAGTGGGCTCTGGAAATCACTTAACAACAGGAAGGCCGTAAGCTCATCTATCTATAAAAAATAATGAATAATTTTATTTATTCTATCATATCACAAATTCGGTCATATTTTGAGAAATGTATTGGCTTAACGGGCATTGTTAATGCTTAGAGACATTACTGTTATAAAATAATAGTACATGAAATAATACTTCATGGTAGCTGTGAGGTGATGTTGTTAAAATTGAAACTAGTCCATGAAATTGCCCGAAAACGGTACTACAATTATATTAGGTGGCTTAAAATATAATAATTATAAAAAGAAAGTTTTGTTGAAAATTTTATTGAAGACACTTTTAGATAAAAAAAATTTAGTAATTGTTTCAGTTAAGTATGTAATTTAACACACGGAAAATACTGAATATTGAATCATAAAACGAGCACAGTTTTTTGTAATCTGGAAACATCGAACACCTTTTGTGTAATCTGGAAACATGGAACATCTTTTGCAATATTATTTTGGTCCTCCTGTAATAACAGGATCCTACTACTTTTTACCAACCTTTAGTTAATCTTGGCCAAGCTTTCTATGACTTCTGTAATCTTTAGTGATCCACCTCTGGACGAAAGTGACATCCCAGCTGGCTTGTGGTTGTGTCGTGAGTGCCATGCAGCTGATGAGAATAAACCGTCAAGTTCACGTAGCAGTCGTGCTCAGTCTCCTGCTGACAAATCTGACGGGGAGAAGAAGACTAGGTAAGGTGCCAGAGCAGCTGGACTGTGATCTCATTAAATTTGTTTTAATTGAGTGAATGAAGCAGAGGATACTATTTTAAAATAACATTGATGAACTGCTAATATGTAGTTATTAACTAAGTTTGTGGTGAGACTTGGACATTGAAACTACCTTCAATCTTTTGTTTGTTATTTTAATTTTCCTAATAAAATAAACGAATAAACGTAAGATTGAACTAAAATTTGGCTTATTTAAATCTAATTGCAAATGACAGAGCTCATGGCCCATTGCTCGTTAATGGCTACCAAAAAAAAGTTTTATAAAATAGGAGAATCATGTACTGAATGAACTGTAAAACGTAAAAATATTTTAGTTGAAAAAATAATAAATTATAGCATTTAAATGTAATATTTAATAACAATAATATTAGAAAGGAAAATAGTTTAAGACATAAATTACAATAAAAATACAACTAAAAAGAAATTTCAATGTATCTATTATATTTTATTATGCACTTTTGAAAGATTTACCTTTGATGTACTCTAAAAAAACATTTGCATTTCCCTTTCTTTGTTTAGACCAGCATTCTGTTCATCCATCAATGTGTCCTTGTTAAGAGAATGTATAGTGTCTCCATAAAATAAATTTTCATTTACAATTAATAGATCCCTGCGAAATAATCGGACGAATTCCAAAAAGAAGAGTAAAGAGGACGACGATGAGGTCAAGAAGGAGACAGAGAGGCAGGCTGAAGCGGAGAAAGAGCTATCTCCGATGGAAGTGCTGGTTAAAGCTGCCAAGATAATGAACCCAAGGCAGTTTGAACTGCCCCGAGAATTAAGAATACCGTGTATATTTCCCGGTACTGAAAAAGGTAAGGTAATTAGTCTTATTATTGAACGTGTGAACTTTGTGATATACACTCGTATACATCGTATATACGTCCCGACCGTTTTATAGAGAGACCTTATTTCGAAGGGACAATTTACTTCGCTTGTAAACCATTGGATAAACTCTTATTTAAATGCTGGTTTCTGTTTAAAAACTCTTTCCCCTCCGTTGTACCCACAGAATGCGCGGGCGAGGCGGGGGCGGGGGCGGGGGCGGGGGCGGGGGCGGCGGCGGCGGGCGGCGAGTGCTTCGTGTGCGGCGCATCATGCCGCGTCGCGCCGCTGCTGCGCTGCGACTACTGCCCGCTGCTGTACCACCAGGTAGGAGGGCGGGGGCGCGGGGGGGTGGGGCGGTGCGGGTGCGGGGAGCTCTGACCGGACCTAACGTTTGTGTGTCCAGGACTGCCTGGAGCCGCCGCTGACGGCGCTGCCCACGGGGCGCTGGATGTGTCCGAACCACGTTGAACAATATATCGTAAGTACATTGCTAATAATGTCTTGAATGTTCGAGACGCAACGATGACAGGGCCAGCAGTGGCGTAGCTAGGTAACCAAGGGCCCTGGGGCAAATTAAAAAATGGGGCCCCACTGTTATGTAAACTGATTAGGTTTTATCAAATAAAAATATGAAATATACAAATACTTTAAAAATGCTAAGCTACTTAAGCTATTTTTTCGCACTGCAGGGCAGGTAGTAAAAATATTAAACAGTAACAACATAATACATACATATTTACATACATAATAATAGGTTGAGGAAAAAGTCTTTTTGCTTTATAGTATGTATGAACTTGTAATAAAATCTGTTTGGATATACTATTTGTATATGGTTGGTTTTGGCATCATTAAAAGTTAAAATTTTAAAGAAGATAATTCCAAATTCATATTAGGAAAACGTGTGACTATTATTTATTTTTCGTCAAGAATGTTAAGAATGTCTTTCTGTCAAGATGAGTGAATCTTATGAAGAAATTAATTCGATACCTTTTAAAATTTTACTACAAAAAAGGTAAAAATGCAGGGCAAGCCGCGAAAAAATCTGTAGTATCTGTGAGAGGAGCACAAATTTGGTTTAAGCGTTTTCAATCTGGAAATTTTGTGTCAAACATGCACGTCGCTCTGGTTGCCCCGCCCTGGCAAGTGGAGCAAGATCGGCACATCAGTAATTACGACGTAGCTGAAGAACTGGGAATTGACCACAAAACAGTTATGGCGCATTTAAAAAAAACTGGGTACACAAAAATATTTGGGTGCCTCACGAGCTCACTGAAAGAAACCTAATGAACAGTGTACTCATTTGTGATTCTTTATTACGACGTAATGAAACCGAACCATTTTTGAAGAAGCTGATAACTTGTGATGAAAAGTGGATCACGTACGACAAGAACGTGCGAGAAAGGTCGTGGTCAAAGGCCGGTCAGGCTTCGAAGACTGTGGCGAAACACGGGTTAACTCGCAACAAGGTGATGCTGTGTGTGTGGTAGGATTGGAAGGGCACTATTCATTAGGAACTGTTACCACCAGACAGGACCATCGATTCTGAACTCTACTGCGAACAACTGATGAGATTAAAGCAAGAAGTTGAGAGAAAGCGGCCGGAATTAATCAACAGAAGGGGTGTGGTTTTTCATCATGATAACGCTAGACCTCACACATCTTTAGCCACTCAGCAAAAATTAAGAGAGCTTGGCTGGGATTTGTTAATGCATCCGCCGTATAGTCTTGACCTTGCACCTTCAGATTTCCACCTGTTTCGGTCTCGTCAGAATTCTTTAGGCAGTGTCAGGTTAACATCACCAGAAGACTGCCAAAACCAATTGTCGCGGTATTTTGATCACAAGCCCCAAAATTTCTATAGCAATGGGATCATGTCCTTACCTACAAGATGGCAAAAAGTTATCGAACAAAATGGTACCTACATACTTTAGTTAAATGTAAATAAACTATATTAAAAAATATTGTGAATTTTCTTAAAAAATGCGATGAAACTTTTCCCTCAACCTATTACAATGCGCTGTAGCCCGAATCTATAGATTTGACACGATTTATTGACTTAACGGACATCAATATGAGTGGTAAATTCAAATAAAATTGAACCACTAAATTGACCAGTACAAAAAGTTTATTGACATTAGCTTACTTACTCCTGATACAGCATTAATTTTTTAACCGTTCTCGAAAAAAAATCTTAACTCGAATTCACAATAAAACGCACATCGATGAATAATAAAACGCACATCCGTTAAATTGACAACACTGCCAACCTACAAAAAGAATTTAGGGGAACTCCTTAGGCATAACTTTTGAATTTCTCTCAACTGAGTTGTCATGATTAAAGTGGGGTTGCAACCTGTCATCTTTATTTTGGAAATGGGAGAAATTTCCAAAAGTTCAGTTCGATCGAGATTTCTGGTAAGGATTCGAGGGCCCCCTGAGCTCGAGGGCCCCGGGGCACTGCCAGGCCTAGCCCCTTGGTAGCTACGCCACTGAGGGCCAGTCGGTGAGATAGAGATTTTGACACTCGACAATTATGTTGTAATAAAAATTGAATTGAAATTGAATATCTTGAAATAAGAGCTGGTGTCACGGTGGCTCAGTGCGCGTACTGCTTGTGTCCAGGACTGGAAGCTGGTGAACTCCATCTCGGCGACGGAGCGGGTGGCGCTGTGGGACCGGTTCGCGGGGCCCGTGGACCAGCACGCCATCAAGATAGACTTCCTGCGCCGCGCGAGGAACCCCAACCCCAGGTTCAGGTGAGGGCCCGCTCCGGACCCCGGCTCCCACTTCTCTGATCCGGCCCCGAGGAGCCCCCAGTGCGAAGGGCTCATACGATCAGCAATTTCGCTGTCGAATTCTATATTATCGGATAAGAAACTTTATGGTAATAAAAATATAGGGGAGGAATCGCATGATTGTCTTGGAATTTTCTGTGACTTGTCCAAAGCATTTGACTGTGTTGAACATGAAACATTGGTGAGGAAACTACATCACTATGGTATTAGGGATGGTGCATTGGAACTTATTACTTCCTATTTATCAGGAAGGATACAAACAGTAGATGTGAAAGGTAATAGATCTTCAGGCACCTTGTTGAAAATGGGTGTACCTCAGGGTTCCATTTTGGGTCCTTTTTTATTTCTAATATATATAAACGATTTACCTAGTTTTATTGAGTCCCGACACGAGATCGTATTATTCGCAGATGATACATCTTTATTATTTAAAATTAAACGACAATTATAAGTCTATGACGAAGTGAATGATGCGATTTCGTGTGTGGTTCATTGGTTCCGTATCAATAACCTATTATTGAATAGTAAGAAAACTAAATGTATTAAATTTACTTTAAAATGTATTAAACCATCTTTAAATGTGAGACAAGTGGATAGTGATGTAATTGTTTCTGAGGAATCATTGGAGCTTGTTGAGTCAACCGTATTTCTTGGTATAACAGTGGACTCCAAACTGCAGTGGGGACCTCATATTCATAAATTGGCGAGTAAGCTCAGCTCTGCAGCATACGCAGTAAAAAAAATTAGAATGTTAACAAACGCGGACACGGCTCGTTTAGTTTACTTTAGTTACTTCCACAGTGTCATGTCCTATGGCATTTTGCTATGGGGCAATGCGGCCGATGTAGAAATGATATTTATTCTGCAGAAAAGAGCTATACGTGCTATTTATAACATGCACTCAAGGGAATCCCTGAGGGAGAAATTTAAATAAATTAAAGTTCTCACTATGCCATCCCAGTACATTTTTGAAAATTTGATATATGTTCGTAAACATATTGGGAGTTTCCTAAAAAGTCGGACATACATAATAGAAATACTAGGAACAAACACAAGCTTGTTGTGCCGATGAGTAGGTTACATAAGATACGAAGCTCATTCGGGTGTTTGTCTGTGCGCCTGTACAACAAAATCCCACAAGATGTTCAGAACCTACATATACATAGGTTTAAGAAAACTATTAAAGAACATCTGTGCAATAAAGCTTACTATAAAGTCAATGATTATCTAGAAGATTGCACAAAGTGGGAATGAGTTGCTCGCTCCGGGCATTTCAATATCGTAGTAATTGTTACGTTATAATACTCATTGTAAAAAATTCATATTTAAAAAAAAAATCTAATATTAAAAAATAAATAAATAATAATTTTATATGTAAAAAAAAAAAGACATGCCCGCTGAGTTTCTTGCCAATTCTTCTCAGGACGGAGGCTAGTTCTTGTGAATTGGCGGTGGTTCTTTTGACGTTCAACAACTATGTACTTTCATTTATGTTGAATAAAAATTTTTTTTATTTGATTTGATTTGATATAATATATAGTTTAAAAACCTTGAAAACGCATATAATTAGCAACTCGAACTATTTTTATTTTATTTTTATTACTTAAATGTGTGGACGAGCCACTAGGTGTTAAGTGGATTTCGGAGTCCATAGACATCCACAGCGTAAATGCCGCCACCCACCTTGAGACATGAGTCCTAAAGTCTCAGTTTTACAGTATAGTACAACGGCTGTCCCACCCTTCAACCCGAACCGCATTACTGCTTCACGGTAGAAATAGGCGGGGTGGTGGTACCTACCCGCGGGGACTCACAAGAGGTCCTACAATCAGCAATTACGTAAATTATAATTTTGCGTGTTTGATTTTTATTACACAATGTACCTACACTTCACCATGGAAAAAATTGGTACACCCCGCGGGATTCGAACCCCGGTGCATCGCTAGATATAAATGCGCCGGACGCCTTATCTTTTAGGCCATGACGACTTCAAACTAACAATTGAATTATTATTTTTTACATTCTGTTGGTTCCGGCGGCACAGTAGAGTCAAGTCGTAGCGCGGCACACGTCGAGCTAGTAGAGGCACGATACCAATAAGCAGTTGTTGTTGACTAGAATAAAGATCCCGGCCCACGTCCGCGGGCGCGTGCGCGTGCCGCCCATGGTCCGCAGCCACTACCGGCGCCCCGCCCCCCTGCTGCCGGCGCGGAGGGAGCACGTGCGCTGTCGGAACGGTGAGTGATATATGACTATATATATAACGAACTATAACTTATAAAAGGAATGCAAAGTGGCTCGCTGGTCCCGGTGGAGATAAACTGACAATGGAAAAATATTTTTTCAGTGTTAAAGAATCTGGGATTATCGAGTGTACTGGAGAGTGAGGGCGACGATTGTCGGAAGCACACCATCTGTATGAACATGGACTGCCCGTCCTACAGCCGCGCCGCCCCCTGCCCCGCCGCCGCGCCGCACCCCCCCGCGCCTCGCCCCGCGCCCCGCCCCGCGCAGGTACCCACGCAACCTCGCCGCAACCTCGCCGCACTCGGAGACGTCAATCATTTTCACTATGACTATACTACATTTGTAGAGCTAATTCACACCGGCGCTGGTGTCGCAGCCGGCCGGCGGGATGACGACATTAACGAAAGTACTTTGTTTGTTCCAACGAAAGAGTGCAAAATAAATAATCTAATTGTCTAATTACATTCACCGTCCCGTCCCAGGCGAGCGCGAGCCCGGGCTCGTCGGACTACTCGGACTCGGACCTGGAGTACTACACGGCGTCAGTGAAGAGACGGAAGGCCACCGGCGCCGAGGACAAGGGGTTCGGCCGGCGAGCCCGCGCCGACCGCGTGCAGCTGCGCGCCGACGAGCACGTGGAGCAGCTGCTCGCGCTCGTCGACGAGCAGCTCAAGAAGCTCGACGAGAGGCTCGTGAGGCTGCTCGCCTGGCAGCGCCTGCAGCAGGTGCTGGCGGGCGAGGCGTGCGCGGGCTGGTGGCGCGACGTGCCGCTCTCCCGGGCCGTGGCGCGGGCGCTGGCCAGGCACCTCACGCGGGGCGCACTCGCCGCGCACGGGTGAGACCCACTCACTATTTAACAAGTTTGTTTTGTACCGGTGCGCCGCCGTCCGTGCGTGATGACAGCGAGCACGTCCCCGGCAGGTTCCGTCACGTGTCGCTGCCGTCGGAGCTGCTGTCCCGGGCGGACCGCGAGCGCATCGCCCGCAGCGTGTGGGGCGCCGCGCCCGCCCCCCGCGCCGCCCCCCGCGCCGCCCCCCGCGCCGCCCCCCGCGCCGCCCCCCGCGCCGCCCCCTCCCCGCCGCCGCCGCGTGCGCGCGCCCTGTCCGACGCGTGCGTGCGGGCCACACTCTGCGCTATCAACTCTATGGACAGGTAACACGGATACCGGTGAAGCCGACGCGCAAGTAGTGAACTTCAGCACAAAATTAATACCTAATAGCCTGCACGAGCAGATCCCACCACCCTACCCGTGTCTGCCGTGAAGCAGTTGTATTGTAAAAATTGAGGCCTTAAATCTCATATCTCGAGGTGGGTGGTATTATGTTGTTGATGGGCTCCGGTAACCCTTTAACTCCAGGCGGGCCGTAAGCTTGTCCATACAAGGAATTATAACATACAACATACATCTACATTAAGCAAAAAATAATTAAAATATCATACTCATTGGAGTCATTGGCCACCACCATTTCTCTCCTTTTCTGAAAGAGTTATCTGAAGACTTAAAAGCTATGGCCGGGCTTCAGTACGAACAGTAGTGTTGATGCAAACGGCGCTATTTCAACGCGGCTCTGACACCGCCGAGGTGTCTGTGGGGACGCCGTGGTGGTAACACAAGCTCGTGGTGTGCAGCGCGGGGCCGGGCGACTCCCTGGGCCGGCCGGTGCCCATGCGGCTGTCGTCGCTGACCGTGGGCTCAGACAGCGGCTGTGACGTCACACTCGACCCCGCCCTCTGCCGGTGCGTCTCCCGGAATCACGCCGTTATATTCATGGACGAGGTCAGTTAAATACTTTGCTTTTGTTCAAATATTAATGACGCTGCCCTACGCAGCACGGGAAAATCTCCCTGGCCGAACACAACCGGCGCCCCCCTTCATCGCCCCCTTCTCACCATGTCCCGCTCGGCCCTGGATGCCAGAACGTATCTAGCGATGCACCGGTGTTCGAATCTCGCGGCGAGTACCAATTTTCGTAATGAAATACGTACTTAACTAATGTCCACGGTTGAATTCCACGGTGAAGGAATAACATCGTGTAATAAAAATCAAATCCGCAAAATTATAATTTCCGTAATTACTGGTGATAGGACCTCTTGTGAGTCCGCGCGGGTAGGTACCACCGCCCTGCCTGTTTCTGCCGTGAAGCAGTAATGCGTTTCAGTTTGAAGGGTGGGGCAGCCGTTGTAACTATACTGAGACCTTACAACTTATATCTCAAGGTGGGTGGCGCATTTACGTTGTAGATGTCTATGGGCTCCGATAACCACTCAACACCAGGTGGGCTGTGAGCTCGTCCATCCATCTAAAAAGGAAGACTATGTACTGGAAATTCAATATGGGTTTTCACAATGCCCTGTGCTTTTATTAACATCACTAGTTGTTTTACAGGTGAGCGGGCACTTCGAGCTGATCAACTACTCCGAGTTCGGCAGTCGCGTTAACGGCGTGCTGTACACGTGCGACCCCCTCGCCGCCGCCCCCGCCGCCGCCCCCGCCCCCGCCCCCGCGGCGGACGACGCTCTGCCGCGCGCGCTTCGAGATGTCGTCAAACAGAAGGACTCCCCGCTCGACAGGTGCCAAATTTTTTTCTGTGTCTAATAATAACTGAAATTCATGTTATTTACGACTGACCGGCTGCCCGTACCTAGACTGCCGATGGCTTCGTCCTTGAGGTAGGCCGCGCGTCTGGCTGCAATTTTGACTGCCCAAGTTATGACCTCGGCGGGGATAAGACTTGGTCAAGAATGTACCAGAATTGTTTAGTGGTTAGTGGCCCAAAATTGCATCTCTTAGACCCGTGGTCTGCTCCCAATATCTGCGGATCATTCAGCCTAACATACCCCGTACGCCCCCTAGGGAAGGGGACCTTTTTTTTTTTCCTACCTAAGCTGGTAGCCTAGAGAGGCTATTCCAGCGGAACCTTAACTAGTAGGTAAGCTCACGGGGCTCAAACCTGACGACGATGCTAACACGAACCCTAGCAAGAGCCGTGCTTCGCAGAATCTACCTCCGGATCGGAAACGCGACCCACTGAGAAGATCCGGCGAGAAACTCAGTGGGCTGTGTCTGAGGGTTAATTTACTCGTCGAACCCGTCGCTTGCGACGAAGGGCTCGACGGTGACCGGTGCTTGAAGTACCTAGAAGCACCGTTAGTGGATCGGGAGGATCCGAGATGACGTGTTTTGGGCGACGTCGACTGCTTTCCATTCTTTCCGTAGGATCGAGAATAGGGACCTTGTAAGAAGGGGCCTAAAAAAGGGGCACCGGGCCCAAGAACAACTAGCACTTAAATGGTTGCATTTCTACTGCCGTAACGTTTTTTTACTATTTAAAAAAAGGCTAGTAACAAGAGACAACCGCTCTGTTTTGTCATCCATAACATGTTATATGTCTCACGCATTGTTACAGGATAAAAGGTGACATCACGGAGCCCACGTCGTGGTGCTCGGCGTGCTCGTGCGGCGCGGGGGCGGGCGCGGGCGCGGGCGCGGGCGCGGGCGCGGCGGCGGGCGCGTGGGAGGGCTCGGCGCTGGTGCCGCACGGCGCACTGCTGCAGTTCGGGTGTCGCCTCTACGTGTTCAGCATCACCGACGCCAAGTCCTTCCCCTACGAACAGATCATCACCGACCCGGCGCTGTAGCCGCCCCCGCGCCTGCTTGTCTATCCCTTGACAATATTGGACGCTGTCAGAACCGGCTCGACTGTGCTTCAGCACCGCCCGGTCACAACTACAAGGATATACATATATACCTAGTCAGGTCATAAATTCTGTCACATGTTTAATGTAAAATAATTGAAACAAGTTTATTCTTTATGTAACCATTCATATACCAAAATTAACTTAACAAAACATAGATTCTTATGACATTAAAGTTTATTCAAAATGACCTCCGTGATTTTGAATACAGGCCTTCAATCTGCGCGGCCAGTCGTCTATCGCAGCACGAACGAGGTCCATGTCAATATCGGCGGCTGCCTTAATCAAAGATGTCTTGAGTGACTCCAAATTGGGATGAGGCTTTGAGCACGCCTTTTCCTCCAAGTGTTGCCATATCTTGTAATCTAACGGATTCAAATCTGGACTGGAGGAGGGCCAGTCTTCGTGCCGGATGAAGTCGATTTCACGCGCCGCCAGCCAGTCTTGTGTGCTCTTCGCTCTATGAGCTGGCGCCGAATCTTGTTGGAATACCCAGTGCCTGTTATTGAACATGGTATGAGAAACAGGTTCCACAAGGTTCGTCAGGACTGTATTTTGATACACAACTGCATTCGTTTTTACACCTTTCTCACAAAAATGTACCTCTGTTAAGCCCCAATAAGAAACTCCCAACCATACCATGAGCGAGGATGGAAAATGACCTCGTTGGACACGCGGAATACGGTTGCTCGCTTCTTCACTACTGTGTGCGTACACCTTATCATTTTGTTTGTTGTAGCTCTCTTCTACGGTAAAAATTTTTTCATCCGAAAAAAGAATTTCCCGATATTTTTTTCCCGCGTACCGCTTCAACAAAGCGCGGCATCTCTTCAGTCTCAGGTCCATTAGACGAGCATTCAAACGATGTCCTGTTTTTCTTCGATATGCCCGAAGCCCTAAGTCTTCATTTAACACCCTTTTCACCGTGGTTCTGCTTAACCCCATCTGAAGGGCCAACAGTTTCTGCTTACGTTTGGGATTTCTTTGAATTCGCGCCTTCACAGCTTTTATCACTGCTGGAGTCCTAACAGACCGAGGGCGACCACTTCTTGACCTGTCATCTACACTAGAGTCTTCATTGTATCGTTTGATGGTACGATAAACGAATCTTTTGGTTATATTAAAATTTTTCAGTATGTTAAAAATTTGAATTGGCGCGTAACCGCAACGATACAACGCAATAACTGCAACACGGTCTTCTTTAAGCGTCCACTCCATGTTTAAAAATGAGTAAAATTCTAAAAGTATACATTTTTATTTTCATGAACAATTCGAAATTCGAATTCAATAAACTTTTTTGTGGCCAGCATTCTAAAAGAAAAGTTTTTACTGTGTGACAGTACTTATGACCTGACTAGTTATATATATATATATTTAGCCTACCTATTGTTGATGCTAGGCTTCACGAGCTCATGGGGCTCATTCAGGGATTTCGGCAGTGATGGGCAAAATGTAATTAAAATAATAAATACAAATTACAGTTACATTGAAGAAGTTGTCGTGGCTTAAGGGATAACACGTCCGGTGTTCGAATCCCGCAGGCGGGTACCAATTTTTCCAATGAAATACGTACTTAACAAATGTTCACGGTTGACTTCCACGGTGAAGGAATAACATCGTGTAAATAAAAATGAAACCCAAAAAATTATAATTTGCGTAATTACTGGCGGCAAGAACTCTTGTGAGTCCGCGCGGGTAGGGACCACCACCACCGCGCCTATTTCTGCCGTGAAGCAGTAATGCGTTTCGGTTTGAAGGGTGGGGCAGCCGTTGTAACTATACTGAGACCTTAGAACTTATATCGCAAGGTGGGTGGCGCATTTACGTTGTAGATGTCTATGAGCTGAGCCGTTAACCACTCATCACCAGGTAGGCCGTGAGCTCGTCCACTCATCTAAGCAATAAAAAAAAAATTGTAGTTGGTAATTAAGATATTTTGTAATAGATTACATAAGTAACTAATTACAGCGAGTATTTATTGTAATTAGTTATAAAGTAATTCGATTGTAAGTTGATCTAATTAAACTACATAACTAATCTGTCATGCTAGGTAACCTTACAAAAAATTTCCTACTAATAATTTTTTTGACAAACAAAAATAAACCACATTTTATATAAAAAATTTTTAATCATCTGTATCATTTTACATTTTTTTAATTAATCATTGGTACGTTAAACATTATTTTGCTGATTTATAATTTAACGTAACTTTTAATATGACTCTTCTTCCCGAACTTTTCGTCTGACAGGCGCACAGTGGGTCGATACTGTGATTTTAGTGACTTAGGGACTAACTTTGTTTTTTTATAAATTTTTTTATGTAGATAGATAGAGCTCGTTAATCTCAATAATAATTGTTTTGGGCAAAAATTACAATAACTTTATAGTTTGGTCAGAAAAATGTGTTTTGTGATTTTTTTGTATGGAGCGGGTCACATTAAATTAAATTCCGGCTAAGTACCGCGAGGTCCCGCTTTGAAACTTTATTTTCCTTATACCTTGTCTAGTCTACTATCATTTGATGCTATGAACATGTGCATAAAGTTGCAACTCTGCCAAATAAATGGATCGAAAAAAATTAATAAATACATACAATAAAAACCTTTTTTTCTTTTTTCGTAAGTGCTTTAAAGTTAAATTTGATATGGATTAGTAAGTAAAAGCAAGTAATGATACCCATAATTACATAATACCTAACAACAATACATTTAGTAGGTCTCTAATTAAGCAATCTCTCAAATTATTAGGATAGTTAACATTATTTAATGAGGATAATTATTTAAGCAGCCATTACTGGGTAGTAGAAAATATAGTAAACATTTGTTTGTCACTGGAAGTATAAAGTGACTATGCTTATTATATACTAACTAGTGTTCGTTTATTCGTACTACTACTAACATCTCGTGATTGTCGTTGTGATCTTGCTGTTTCCGTTATAATTGATAATTTTGTTAACAATTTAGAATTAAGATTTTAAGAGAGCAACTACAGTCGCTGTCTGATAATAAAAAACTCTTTCAATTCCTACAAAATCAAATAAACGTGACCGAAGAGAAAAATGTTGAGCTCTAAAAATTCTGTACGCAATTTTGTTCAAATATAAGTGCAATATGGAAACGAAGTAGTCGCATGTTAGCACAGTTTATAAGAAAAAAATGTGATTGGTTAGAATGTGCAATAAACTGGCCCGAAGGAATGATATCTGAAGCTATCAACACTGCACATGAAAGGCTCGAGATTTCTAATACTGAAGATGTTGAAAATGTACCACCCTCAAATGTACTACAGAAGCCTCGACATCTATTTTTGCAACTCGAAAACCTTTTGAAGAATTGGGATCCAGGCAAAAACGAAGACGCATTGAACAAATTTACCAATCGCTTTCGTTATCCCCGGATGAAATGAAAGCTACTACAATTGCTAGTTTGAGAAACACTAGAAATGAAGATGTAGGAGAAATAATGAACCACTTGTCAAATCACCCCGAAGATCTAGAAAAAGTTAAGGAGTATTTAATTACAAGTAAAGTGAAAAGTAGTACATATTCTCCCGATGAGGCAATATTAGTTTCACTTAAATTAAGTGGCAGTATATAAACCTAAGAGAAGCAGCAAGTGAAAATAGGTCTGATTTATACCCTTCTTAATATAAAATTAAGCAAGAAAAGACCAAATGTTATCCAGGGAAAGACGAGGTAATTATTACTGAAGAAGGAGCTGCTATTAAAATGCAAGCATTACTAAACTTGGCGCTATATAGGCTTTTAGATGTGATTACTTCGGATTTGAACTCTGCAAGAGAGCTACTGCTTATAAGCAAATAGGCTTTGATAGAGCCCTAGGTCAAAGTAATTATAAACAAAAAACTGAAACAGAGTTTGATGATTCATCTATTTTCATGGTCAGTCTAGTTCCTATAAGGCTTCAGAAATTTGATAGAACAATTGTTTGGGAAAACGACCTACCCTCATCAACTTTTTATTGCCGTCCAATAATGTTTAAATTTACAAAAGAAACGCAGTCAACAGTGACAATTATAAAAGCTAGCATAACAGAAGAAATAGAAAGAGTTCAGCCATCAAAAATCAAACAAGTTGAAGTTAAGCATCAATTGCACATGATGATGATAGACGGCAAAATAACCTCATATTTGTCAGAAACATTTTCTGCTGTCTGTGATATTTGCAAAGCAAAACCGTCGAGAGTTTTTTGGAGTGACTTGCTTATCAAAGAGAAAATAATGAAGAAATATTCCAGTATGGAATGCCATCTTTACATACCTGGATAAGATGCATGGAGTGCTTACTTCATATCGGTAAATATAATTTTATTACTTCACAATTTTTTCATCGTATGTAGTTTCCTGTGAGATAATTTTTAAAATGACACTTTTTTTGTTTACGTCTTATCGTTTGGACTTCAAGAAATGGAGTTGCAAGGGGCGATGACAAAGAAAAAATAACAACCAGAAAAAGTGCTATACAGCAAGCGTTTAAAAAGGAATGCGGTTTACTTATAGATGTTGTCAAGCAAGGAGTAAGAACAACCAATGATGGCAATACTGCCAGAAGATTTTTCAGGGATGCAGAAGAAACAGCCCGCATAAAGGAATACGTAAAGATTTAATAGAGAGGTTTCACGTGATTCTTCACTCTGTTGCATCTGGAGAGCGCGTTTCCAATTTTTCCGAATTTTTTAGATATACTGCAGTATTGTATGTTAATTTATATCCCTGGTATTATATTGTATACCTTCCAGTATTCATAAATTGTTGGCACATGGCAGTGATATACAATAATGAAGAACTTTGGTGCCATTCGTATAGGTAAACTCTCGGAAGAGGCAGCGGAAGCTCCCAATAAAGATTTTCGGAAATATACAGAGAGTTGTTATTCAAGAATGAGAAGTAGGACGTCGACTAATGAGGATATTTTACAAAATCTTCTTTCGTCTTCTGACCCAAAGATCGAAAGGTGAAACAAAATATATAATATTTAGAGAGATTGCTTCATTAGAGACCTACTAAATGTATTGTTGTTAGGTATTATGTAATTATGGGTATCATTACGTGCTTTTAGTTACTAATCCATATCAAATTTAACTTAAAAGCACTTACGAAAAAAAATATAAAGGTTTTTATTCTATGTATTTATTAATTTTTTTCGATCCATTTATTTGGCAGAGTTGCAACTTTATGCACATGTTCATAGCATCAAATGATAGTAGACTAGACAAGGTATAAGGAAAATAAAGTTTCAAAGCGGGACCTCGCGGTACTTAGCAGGAATTTAATTTAATGTGACCCGCTCCATACAAAAAAATCACAAAACACATTTTTCTGACCAAACTATAAAGTTTTTGTAATTTTTGCCCAAAACAATTATTATTGAGATTAACGAGCTCTATCTATGTACATAAATTTTTTTATAAAAAAACAAAGTTGGTCCCTAAGTCACTAAAATCATAGAATCGACCCACTGTGAGGCGGTTGGCTTTCGGACAATTAATCACAGTAGCGTACGTAAACACATATTTCACAGGCGCAAAAGATGGTAGAGGGGCATTCAATTTTAAAAATACTTTTTTCTTTCTTCTTCTAAAACTTCATTATGGTTTTAATATTTGAAATTCTCTACTGTCTTCTGCCAAAAAATGTCACTATAAGTTGAGCTTTGGATCTTGGCTCACTGCTCTAGTTGTCTGAATCCAAACTTGTATCTATTTCAAAATAATCGTCTTCCCTAGACTTCGTTGAAGGTCTTTCTGTATCTCAGGTATAGAATTTGGCATAATCTTTATAATTTCTTTTACTAGTAAATTCTTCATTATACAACATTCTGACTGACCAATTAATGAGGTGCGGTTTAACTTTTTATATTTAGGATGTGAAATTGCAGCTAAAGCAGCATTTTCGGCTTGTGATCCCGAAAATTTCAAAAGATCTGGTTTGCTCACTTTTTAGGTAAGTTTCAGTCAAACTGCTGCAGAACTCATAGGCTCTTCTTTCAGCAGTTGCATTTGTCTACTTTATCTTCAAGGAGGGCATTGCCGCGGCCTGCCGCGGTCTGCCGCGACAGGCTCCGTACAGGACGGGTACTCACGTACGTACCTTCAAACTCCGAAGTGGAGTTTTTTTATTTAAAGCTCTGCGTATGTAGTGCTGCAGATTTATCTTTTATTGTGACGATTTTATTCAAGGCATCATAAAGGCTATTTCGTCTCGTCTACTGGCCCATTAAGTGTGATTGAGAACATTTTGTAAAATTTCAGACGAATTTGGTCTATTTGCAGCTTTCTATAATGTTGTTACACTTTTTTATAGTTTGGTCATGCATTTTCGATAATTCAGTTTCCTGGTTTTCTAGGATTTTATTTGCGTCAGTGACACACGGACTCAACGTGTGTGCAGCGCACACTAGTGTTATGACAATTGTTGAAGAAAGGTTATCTAAATTAGTGAATTCGTCATGTGTACTATCGGTACCGGAGTCATACATGACCTTGCTCGCGATACATTCATGCGATTTACTCCGTAACTTTTAAAGGCCCAAACATAATAGGTGCCACTTTTGGTAACATGCGCCACAATATTTATGCTGGTTAGGCCATATCTAGAAACTATTTCTTGCGACATCTCGTAAATTTTGTCATAACTATGAGTGCCGATATAGCGTTGACATGCTAATGACTTTGAGACGCTCTTTAAACTGTGCGAATCTATCCAGTGTTTGTTTCACCTGGATAGCTTCTCTGACGTCCAGAGTAGTCCAGACCAAACATTAACAGCGTCAAACATGTTTTACATTATTTAGTTCTTGTTTCACTAAAGCAGATTCTTCTTCAAGAGTGCTTCTCTGCTCATGATTCTTAGATTTAAACGACTTAAAATTTGTTGGAAGTACTCTGTAACGTCAGTGTCACGTCAGTGCACTGTAACGAAATCATTGAGTTAACGAACTACTTAACAATATCTTGATCGAATTCAGTTTGTACGTTGAATCGTCGCGGCGACCGGCCTAGCGACGATCTTGAAGAACGAACATTTTTCGATCCTTTGCTTTTGCGATATGTTTTCGTTTTAAATGTGTTCTCACGTTTGATGTAAATAATCTCGTGCCTTTTATTTGTATTTTGTTAGGCAGATATTTTTTGCAAATAGCTACTATTTTATCAGTTCCTTATGCATCATGAAGTAATTACGATCTACGATGTAATTGAATACTATATAATTAGGTTGTAATTTAGTTATGTTGTAATTAAATACCAACGTTGTATTCAATTCTTTGCACATCCAAAGTAACTTTAATTATAATGTAATTGAATAATATATGATCAGATTATATTGTAATTAAAATATTTTGTAGTTTAAATAGTAATTAGAATACAAAAGTAAATAGTTGCGCCCATCACTGGACTTCGGTGCCATCTGCTCTAGCCGATGCAGAGCCTCGCGGAATCTGCCGTCAACTCGGGGACGCCACCACACTTGTGTATCTGCTGGTAGGACTTCTTGTGAGTCCGCACGGGTAGGTACCACCACCCCGCCTATTTCTGCCGTGAAGCAGTAATGCGGTTCGGATTGAAGCGTGGGGCAGCCGTTGTACTGTTACAAGTGAGACCTTAGAACTCATGTCTCAAGGTGGGTGGCGGCATTTAAGTTGTAGATGTCTATGGGCTCCAGTAACCACTTAACACCAGGTGGGCTGTAAGCTCGTCCACTCATCTAAGCAATAAATAAACCCTTCCTACTGTCTACTTTTACGGTTACTTAATTAATCAATGCGGTCTCTGACGCGTCGGCAGGCGCGGGTCGAGCCGTGGTACTATTTCTTTGTGTTGACGATAAGTTCATTAATCTGAATGTATTTTTTCAGTTTATTCAGTAAGGTTTGCTATCCAAATTTGATTTGTTTTAATAAATTATTTTTCTTAGGTGGTTTTTTTGATTATTTTCTTTATGGATCCACACCCGAATTGTCAAATCGCGGAATTTTATACTTTTATTTAATGAATTACTATTAGCTACTTATCTAAGGCATATGATTAAGTCTGTTGATTACACGTGCTGGTGGATGGCAACTCGAAGTTTGTAGGAATGTATTTTGTTAAAATTAAATTACATAGTACAATCGACTGTCTCTATTGTATGTAGTGTCAGTGTAGGCTGCCTACAGCTGGTGTATGAGCACTCGTGAACACCACATCCGTCACGAGAGCCGCGCGGTATACGCTGGCTTTTAGATAGGTACCTCAAGCACCGGTCACTGTTCTCGTCGAACCCGTCGCTTGCGACGAAGGGCTCGACGAGTAAATTAACCCACAGATACAGGCCATCGAGTTTCTCGCCGGATCTTCTCAGTGGGTCGCGTTTTTGATCCGGTGATAGATTCTACGAAGCACTGCTCTTATTAGGGCTAGTGATAGCTACGTCACCAGGTTAGAGCCCCGTGAGCTCACCTACTCGTTAAGCGAAACTGGTATAAGCCCTCGAGGTCACTAGAATAGGTAGGGAAAAAAACGGTTACAGAAACAGTCTTTAAGGAGGAATTGTTTGGAAGCTCGTTTATGCATCCTTCGTTGTTATTTCAAAATCACTTCAAAGATAAAATAACAGTCTAATTACTTTCCAATAATTTAATCATCGCCAATTTCATTATGTTCCGGTTCCAATTCGTCAAAATCTTTTATTTTAACATCTGCATCTTCGCCATATTGTATAATATTGTCTACAGTCAGCATTATATTTTCTATGCTCTCTTCATCTCGTATGTTCAATGGATAGAATCTAACTAAACTGAAATTTTCCACCACTTCTCCAATTGCTTCAGTCAGTTTGGCATACTTTTCGTGCCATTTCGAATGAGCGTTTCTCATATCTGATAACAATACGTGTGGATCGGGATCTAAGTAACTGAAATAATAAATAATAGTTAAGTACAAATTATGTAAAAAATAGAAAATATTGGTTCTGTAACTTTGAACGTTTGTGGGGTAAGTAAATAGAAACAAATAGTGTTCAACTGAACTTTATCCTTTTAAGATACTTTTCCTTTTAAATTTATTCTATACAATAAGTTTGAGATATATCTCAAATATACTCATGATACCTTGCTCAAAGTATTCTTAATGTCTTAAATGTGAACATGTCTGGTGCAATTATAATGATCAATGTGAATAGATTCATGTTCACATTCCACAGAGAGGTACTAATTTTCTACATATTATGTACATACATATTTGGGGCTTAAACGACGAAAGGAAAGATCTTCCACCGAGCGGGTAATATTGCTCGGTAGACCGACGGTCCGAATGTTGTTGTTCGGAACTTGTACATATGCGCTTTATCTTGAAAATGTAAGCGAGATTCAGGCATCTGTCAATTATCTTGCGTTGTATGATGGCTACCCGCCACACATATACGAAATATACTTGACACATGTTCACAACAGACTTACACCGTGAAGGTTCATAATTATTATAATCAAATTAACCTTATACATTTATAATTTGGTATGTATATTGTTAGTGTGATAAGCTCATGGAGGTAGGTGTCGGTATCATGACCAATGGGTTCCGGTTTGAAGAGTGGGACAGATGTCGTTCTTTATAGCTGTACACAACCCTCATACATCAAGTGTGTTGCAGCATAATTGTTGCCATGGCTTAGAGCTAGATTATCTTGATATCTTAGTTAGATAATTGTTTAGGATGTTTAGGATTTAGAAGTCTTGTAAGTTACTGGTAGAAATTGTGAGAAAGCTTACTTGTCTATTTGTTTTCTAGCAGTTTTACTGAGTAGATCCATTTTAGTGAGAACATTGACGTGTGGTAGTTCCAGATTCACCATTACACTTAATGCAGCCATTGTACCTTATGATAAAAAGTTTTATATAACTAGTCTGGCCATAAATACTGTTACATTCTTTTTTTCAACACTAAAACATTTCTTTTTTTCAAGTTTTTTTATGTATTTTGAATTTGGAACACGTTTATTATTTTTTAAACTCCTTTCGATTTTGCGCCATTTCACATATTTTTTCGCTCATTATAAAATTACCTTATGGAATGGGGTGTTACAGAAAATAGAATCTGTGATCGCCTTGCATAAAGTGGGTATGGAGCTGTTGGTCATATTCCAGACACTTTAAAAGCTTGCTATCAGCCGTATGTTCGTATACCGTACTATGAACAGATACAACAACACTTCGTCAGAAGGGGCGGAAAGATCGGGGCGGCCGTGTGCTGTTGGAACTACAAAGGCTGTTGATGCTGTTAAAGCCAGAATTCGTCGAAACCCCACTAGAACGCAAAAAATCTTATCGCGAGAAATGAATATTCCCGCTAGGACTCTGTTGCGTATTATAAAACAAGACCTGAAGCTCGGTGCATATCGTCGATATACAAGACATGCCCTTAATCAATCTTTACAATTAAAGAGAGTGGATCGATGAAAACACCTTCTGTCACAATACGCAGGTGAAAGGCATATTCACTTTACCAATGAAAAAAAAAACACAATTTAAGAACACTACAGTAATGATAAAATGATAAAGTGTACGCTCACAGGGTACAATGTCGTCATTATCCTGCATCAGTAATGGTTTGGTAGGGCGTGTCTTATCAAGGAGTCTTATTAAGTGTGCATAAATATGTACTTATGATCTATTTATGTTTGACAGGTTTACTTGCTGTTGATAATGCTTATGTTTTAATAAATAACCCAGTTATAGGTGGACTGCGAAATTGTCTATGAACAATAGTAAGATGTCTCACTCCTCAAAAACGATCTTGGCCTCTGATGAGACACACATTTCCACTGTCAAAGCATTAACTTCCATATTTTCCAGTTCATTAAATTAAGACAATCTCAAAACTTTCATGATCCCTGCTATATTATGCTCATTCCGCAGGCGGGTACCAATTTTTCCGCAGGCGGGTACCAATTTTTCCGCAGGCGGGTACCAATTTTTCGCAGGCGGGTACCAATTTTTCCGCAGGCGGGTACCAATTTTTCCGCAGGCGGGTACCAATTTTTCCGCAGGCGGGTACCAATTTTTCCAATGAAATACGTACTCAACAAATGTTCACGATTGACTTCCACGGTGAAGGAATAAGATCGTGTAATAAAAATGAAACCCGCAAAATTATAATTTGCGTAATTACTGGTGGTAGGACCTCTTGTGAGTCCGCACGGATAGGTACCACCACTCTGCCTATTTCTGCCGTGAAGCAGTAATGCGTTTCGGTTTGAAGGGTGGGGCAGCCGTCGTAACTATACTTGAGACCTTAGAACTTGTATCTCAAGGTGGGTGGCGCATTTACGTTGTGGATGTCTATGGGCTCCAGTAACCACTTAACACCAGGTGGGCTGTGAGCTCGTCCACCCATGTAAGCAATAAAAAAAAAAAAAAAAAAATTCCACACAAATTAGCAATAAAATTTATCTAACCTGATAAAAACTTTGCACCATCAATCATGAACTGCGAGTCCACTAAAAACACTACACATATCCTAAAGTTCCAATTCTGAAGCAAATCAACCAATCTTCTCATAACCGGCAGATGGGTGTACAACTCAATCTGTCCTGGACAGTCAAATAAAATGTAATCATCATCAACATCTCCAAGTTGCTCCTCTAACCAGTCAGAATTCTCTAAGAGGGTCCTGAAATTGTAAATATTGTTTCAGGTTATGGCCAATTTATATCAGCCTACAATTTTTGTACATTTTTTTCTGTGGCAAAGTAACTGTGAGCACTTATTATTATTAACTGGTAGTAGGACCTCTAGTGAGTCCGCATGGGTAGGTAGGTAGGTACCACCCCCTGCCTATTTCTGCCGCAAAGCAGTAATGCATTTCGGTTTGAAAGGTGGGGAAGCCATTGTAATGATACTTAAGACCTTAGAACTTATATCTCCAGGTTGGTGGTGCATTTATGTTGTAGATTTCTATGGGCTCCAGTAACCACTTAACACCAGGTGGGCTGTGAGCTCAACCATCCATCTAAGCAATAAAAAAATTATCACAAATACATTTATTGTGGCAACTATAAATTACCATCTCATTGCCCTCTTAACATAAATTAAGGCCTATGTAATTACCTATTAAAATAAGTGAAACTTTACTTAAAAGTCATCATACATACTGAAGGGTAGGTCACCAGTGCTCATAATGCCAAAGGCTTAACAGTATTTACTTTGTGGTGATTGTGGGTTTCAGTGAATTACAATAACAATACAAAATACTCACTCAATACAAAACACTAGACCACCATTTGGTCCAAATTGCAATTCCTCATCTTCCATAGCATCATCAAGGTGTATTAGTTCTCTGATGTCTACGAGTGGCTCATAGTCAAAGTGTTCAGCTGCTGGGTCCAAGTTTACTACATCTACAATGCGTTTGGAGTCCATTGCATGTTTCACTATTGTAGAGCAGTATGTTGACTGACAAAAAAGGGTAATTTTATTAAATTTTATATATTAGGATTTTACCATATAAATATTAATGATTTGATTATGGAACATGCATTACATTTTTGTATTTTCTATCAAAAGATGATTAAAGATGTTTAACGTACTTAAGTTTCTTCGTTTTTTAGTAAATAAAAAAAAATGTTTTTCATAGAAAAAATGCATACATAAAGGTGCTAAAATATTATACCTTTCCACTTCCGGCTGGTCCCACTATTAACTGAGCGTAACGCATTGTTTTTTTGTTTAGATCTAAAACATGAGTTGTTAACAAGGTTTATATTTTTTGTTAGAACGAATAGGTTATCTTTGCATAGCTGCCTGTTTTCTTATCGCCTCTGTATCTTTTTTGAATTTTGAACTTCAAGACGTGTTCTGTAAATTGTATTATTGTTATAGTCAAATATATAAAATCCTAGTGCATGTACAGCCCTTATTTTCCAGCTAATAACTTTTCAAATCGTTTTTTTAATACAACAGCTCGCAATGGTGAGATTTTGACACTGACAATAGTGACAATTGACATTTAAAACGTAAGTATACCGGTAAAATGGGGTGATTAGGGACAAATTCCAACTTGATGAACAATTTTATGGTAGTTGTTGATGTTTAAAATGCTATATCGGGACCAAAATGATTGAGTCTTGAGGGTATCTTTGTTATCCAATTTAAAGCTATGCAATTAGCATTCCAGTTTAAGCAAAAATAGGTGCTATCCCTATTTATCCAGAAATTGCGGTTTGGGGACGAAATTAGCGTTAATAGAGAAATTTGCTAGGGCTGGCACTCCTTGGTTTTAATTAATTAATTAATTTATTTAGTTGCACCAACAAAGTGATCATCAATAAAAAACATTGAAAAACTGATAAAAGTACATGGCAGATGTCACCTCAATCATAGGTGCAATTGACAGTTTAGTTACTTATGATTAATTTATATTTACTTGGAAAATTATCCGCGACAGATTTTTCCTGTAAGTTGTGAACAATTAGAAAAAACATCTATTTCATCACTTAAAGTTAGTTCAGCGCAATCGGACAACTCCGATTGAACATTAACGGAGACCGCACTACCGTGATACCGTGGACATTATTGTAGTCCCAAACGATTCTGTTTAAGGGAGGGTAAGCACCTAAATGCGAACGAGCGGACTTTCTTATAAGCGGTTTATATTTCTTCGTTCTTAGTAAGTACTTAATGTGGTAATTATGTTAAATAATGAAACATAGTTCTTCGGATGTACATACTGACTTTTTTAATTCTTTACATAAAATTATACGACTAACTAATTGTTGCTAGGCAACAACTATTCTTCTTAATAAACTTATGATGGTTACATATAGTAAGAAGGCCAGTTCTAGTATAATATAATAATTTAATATAATTTCAAATTAAATAATTTTCTTAATAAAGTGAGTCGTCTTATCAGTCCGCCATCAGCGTAGGCCTTTTCTAACGCATCCCATGTTTGTTTTGCCGTTACGGCACCGGTAACAATTGGGAAAATGTTTTCTTCCAAGAGTAGACATATTTTTGCTCTTGCTTTACTATCTCTCTTTTTTAATTCAGGAGTATCAAGTGTGTCTGTACTTACACAGTCCCATAGATCACAATCTGTGAGGAACATCTGCGTCGCGAATGCCCATGTTCCATAATTGGATTGTCCACGCAATTTTTATATTGTGGACTGCATGGTCACCAGTATGTATATAATCCAAAAATTTATTTATATATTTATATAACGGTACCTGGGCCCATAACCTGTGGTAATTATGTTAAATAATGAAACATAGTTCTTCGGATGTACATACTGACTTTTTTAATTCTTTACATAAAATTATACGACTAACTAATTGTTGCTAGGCAACAACTATTCTTCTTAATAAACTTATGATGGTTACATATAGTAAGAAGGCCAGTTCTAACACTTAAGGGCTGATATTTTTATCTGAGTTAAGAGCTTAGGTGTGTCCGTTATTCCATGGATTAATCAAGTGGATACCCCCACTTTGAACAAATATTAAAATATTTTATTATGTATTACTTAGACATTTTTGTCCACCATGAGATTTCATTGTTCTTGTCACATGTCTGTGCAAAACCAACTTATGTTAAATTACTTAGCTATTTCAACTAGACTTATTCCTAATTTCATAGTCTTCTATTCTGTACCTACTATTTTTTATATTAAGGGATCATATCTCATATAAGGATTTGCACTCTTTGATACGTACACGCGAGGCATATCTAAAAATAGAAAACAACGCGTAACTGATAATATAAATATTTGCCAAACAATAAAATAACACTGCATTGATAATTTTGAATAAAAGTTGTAGACATCATGAATAAACCAGATTCTTACCAACAAATTTAAAAAATATTGTTATAACTACATAGATAACCCTACAAACGTGTACCTATTTATACTTTTTTTTTTCCTGCCTAAGCTGGTAGCCTGGAGCGGCTATTCCAGCGTAACCGTGACTAGTAGGTGAGCTCACGGGGCTCAAACCTGACGACGATGCTAACACGAACCCTAGCAAGAGTCGTGCTTCGCAGAATCTACCACCGGATCGGAAACGCGACCGACTGAGAAGATCCGCCGAGAAACTCAGTGGGCTGTGTCTGAGAGGACTTTATACTTAGGTCGTTTCCATTTCATTTATTCTCATCCCAATTGACCCCTTTTTCGTTGTTATTTGTACCTGAGACGTCCCCGATATCCCCAAAAACAACAGATTTTTACATGTATTTTTATTTTATCAAATACTTTAAAACCAATAACAACTGAGACTTACCTTTAATATATATGATGGTTCAAACACTAAATTGCGTTTATAAATCACAGTCGTCTTATATTATTATAAAATAAATAAAAGAGAGCAAAGTTTCTAGCACTAAAATAATTACCACCACAAGAAGTTAATTTGAAACGCGATTTTTTATAAGTTAGCAGCTATTATCATGCATATTCAGAGTTGTTTTGTGAACTTTCAACATTCTATTACACTACAAAAAGTGGAAGATTTTGCAACGATTAAAAAAAAACTAGTATTGCGCGTCGAAAGATTTTCCTGGTTTTTTCCCCAATCACCTCGCCATCTCTAATCGCCCCATTTTACAGTACCTACGAGAAAGGATCGAAATTATTTGCGATGATTAGGTTGGTTATCGATGAGTTAGTAATAGGGAGGGTAGAGGTAAGAGTCTTTTATGCTATTAAGTTGAAAAAGTTTGAAAGTTTCAAGAGTTCAAAAAAATCCACCAAAATAACGCTAGCGTAGCAATTACCTAATTAATATGATATCATAAATAGTGTATCCAGTTGGAGCAGCGCCCTTAGCGACAAATGCAAGCAAAAGTTCCAATTCGGTACAAATTTGAGTTAACTTTAACGCTATCAAGAACGTTAAAAAGCTCGCTATAAGCACACAACTATGTTCCGATTTGCACTGAAGGTGTGACGTCAATTTAGTATATCGCGAAGCCGTTCCTTTATTGTTAGCTGTATTGGTCATTGTTTAAAACGGAAGGCAGCACAGTATAATGTTATCGACAATTTTTTGGGCGGTTTTCAGTTAAAAAAAGTTTAAAATTTAGTTATATTTCAAAATAGAATATTCAAGCTATTGTCGGTTGAATTAATAGCATAATAAAAGTGAGTGCATATGTAGGTATACTTTTTAGTAAAAGAAAATATATTGTTTTTCAAGCAATTTAATGCGAAATATTAATTTAATAAAAGTATTATTGGAATGAGGTTTCTCCTCCTTGCGTCGATAATCCTCAGTGCTGAGGGTCGTGGCCTCCTCTAATAACTTTCTCCTGCATTATCTTGCACCACTCCTGCCTGTCCTCGGCTGTGTGGATAGTAACGTGGACTGAGGTATTGAGAGTGGAGCATATTTGGTCCGACCAGCGCACGGAATGAGGTTAAGTTCAGTAAAAATGATCACGCGATTAAAGCATCGAGAGCACCTTACTTCGAAAACACTAATGTTCACTGTAGAAAAATGCTGACAGTACACTTCACTCTGTTTAAAAATGGCTATAATCACAAGGAAAGAGAAGTTGAGGAAGATTGCCAACCAGGTGGATGGACATTGTCAAGGAGGCCACAAACACCAGCGTCCTGGGCCCCATTAAGCAGGCCGAATGCAGGTAACATTGGAGGAAGCTAGTGCAAAAACTAGACCAAGGTGGTCGCGACCCTCAGTAATGAGGAAGCGACGAAGAAGAAGAATATTCATAGCATTTCTACTTCCTACACTAGCGCTATGTCGGTAAGTCTTCTTACTATAACTTACTGTTTACAGGCTGTGAACACTTTTTCAACTTGTCCCCTATACAAGATGGCGCTCCTTAGTTCTATCCTCCATGCTTTTAACACAACATCTCTTATCTCACTCAGTCATGCTCCATATCTGTCATTCATCCGTACATTCTGTTCCTACAATACCTTTATATTGTAAGCTCTTTAAAACGACACTGAAAGGACTGTGCAGTTTATGGCGTTATAGAGAGTTGACCAGAGTTGTCGTTAAATGTAGAGAAGAAAAATCAGAATTATAATATAAAAATAAAAAGTTTATTTCTATTTAATCTGACCTTCTTAAAATATAACACCTAATGATCTCTCAACACTAGTCCGCAGCATCTGTTCACGACTTAACCTAACCTAATCTATCTTAAGAAGGAGGGAGCCTGGATATCAGTAATACAGGTCTTTGAACCTAGTACAGACTTCAGCTCTTTCAAAGGCTTACAAAATAAATTATAAGGTTAATTTATTTCCATTTGAATTTGTACTATACGTTTAAGAGATAAATAAATAAATTATTATTATTATTATTTAACTAAGAACACAAATTTAATAAATCAATTTAATTAAATTTTATAACAACACGATTAAAACAATAGGTATACGCGAAATTAATTAACTGTACAAATCTTTATAAATTTCACAGTACGGTAGGTAATATAATAGTATAACGTGCAAAATGCCCGCGTTATATGGGGTATACCCGTGTTATACGAGGGACTGAAATCGCGTAATATGAAAATCCGTTATAAGAGTACCGTGTTATAAGGATTACTTTATAATATATCACTGCATGGAAGATAAGTCAACTAAAGCCAAGTGATTTCGACGCTTCAAGCTTTTGGTGCTATCTTTGAAATTACACCAATTCCTACGGTGGCGCCACCCTAATTGGTCGAAGATTTTTTACATTGTCGTTTATTTATTGTACCTGAGTGAAATAAGTCTTAATAATAGGAATAAAACATTTTTGATTAGCAATTTCTTTATTTTAAATTTTAATAAGTTTAGAAATCGTTCGGAGAGAAGACAATGGTTTCAGCATCATTACTTTTAATATTATGATATGAACAATAATAATTACCGCTATTTTATAATAATACCTCTATTAGTTAATAATGTTGATAACGCGTTATAACTATCTTCTACCTGTATTTACAATAATGCTATCACTTGAAACGTTACAACACAATAACAATTAGAATAATGTGAAATAATTTGTATGTGTTTTGTGTCTCAAAGTTCGTTCCTTAGAATATTGATGATGTAACAAAATACTTGAAGATCAATTTTAACAATCCAAAGTCTTTCTTGTTTAATTTACTAAGTAAAATTATAAGTTAAATAATAGTTTCATTTTTCTTTACATCTTACAAAAAACTGTATCAGAATTGAATACGAAAAGAGTTTACGATTAAAATTCATTGGAAGACTTACAGGTTAATTTTCATTTACATGTTGTCTTGAAATGGTTAAAAATTACAGTACTATATATTTGAAGTGGTTTGAGACACACTACAAAAGATAACAATTTTAAATAATAAATTCAATAGAATTGTTGAAGCGATAAGCCGAGATAAAATAACATGTTATTTCCATATCACGTAGTATCTTAATTTTAAAATAGCTGGTATAACGTTATTGAAAACGGCTATTTCTCTTACTGTCAAACAGCCCTATTAATTTACTATTACATGCTATTCATAATGCTTACAATATTGTATAAATAACATCGATATGTATTGTTTTATTTTCTCCTAAAACTGTCTTTGTTAAAAAATGAGACGTTTGTCACGAATACATTCGAAAAAACATTTCGTCACTTTTTTCCTTTTTAATAAGATGCCTAACAAATTTCATTGTTTTTGGATACACATTTAAGTAGGTCTGAAGTCATTTTCAGGAAATTAACGGTTAACGGTTCTAGGTAACTAATTAACTATATTATGTATGTATTCGATTATCTATAAGTTGTACATTTATTTAATTATTTACACTATAAACTGCAATTATTTACATCGTTGCAAGGATTGTGGTTCCCTCAAAATGTACATTTCACCTTATTCCTACCATTTAACAAAAGGACAATAGAGGAAAGAAAAAACTGAAATAATATTAAAAGCAAGTTTTATTGCTAAAATAAAATACAAGCATAGCCGGAGCGAGGTGCGCGTCGGTCGCGTGGCCGGCGCGGCGCCTCGCTCGGCTCCGCGTTTTGTACGTTTTCTTATCTATCATTTAAAAGGAAGCCATTTTGAAATTTATAAAAATTAAATAGGTAGATAGTCTTCAAAAACAAAAAGTAAAAAAGTAGAAAATCACAAGTTTGAGCGATCTCGCACGTCAATAGAAAACATGTATGTAATAGATACAATAATATAGACTATAAAACTTTATAATTTAAAAGTAAAAATCTTAAAACCCAATTAATTCATAATATTTTATAACCTCTCCGGGTTCTCTATTAACATAATAATACTTTTCAACTGGGGTTCAGTAGACGATATCTTAAATTTACATCTGATTGCACTTCAAGTTTCAACTAACAATAAAGGAAACTATAACTAAACGGTCTCAGGGAGCTGGTCCTCGCCCCGGCCGCACACTGTCCGCCCGCCCACAGGCCGCCCGCACACCGGCCGCGCCGCAGTTTTGGTATTCAGTGTATTTACAACGAGCAGCGGCTCGACGCGGGCCGCCCGAGGACAACTAACTACGTTAACAAATATTAAAGCAAATGCATCGTTTGTATCTCGAGTTCCGACAGAACGTTACGCGGCTATCTACAGTCTTTGGCCTCACACTCGAACTAACCTACCCCGAGCGGCGCTCAGTACTCCCACCGGTCGTCCTCGGCCTCCGACTTGATCTTGTCGTCGTGCAGCAGGCGCGGCGGCGAGGGCGCGGGGTGCGGGGGGGCGGCCACCAGCGAGGGAGGGGGTGCGAGCGAAGGGGGCGCGGGGGAGGGCTCCACGCGCACCGTCTCCTCGGAGTCGCGCCGGAAGTCGTCGCCGCGCATGACGCAGACGCCGTTGATGATGACTTCATCGGGGTTGCGCGGTTTCTCGTCCTGCCAGTCCGGGTTGACCCACTGCGGCGCCGCAGGCTTCCGTCTGCTGGATCGACCCTGGGGCGTCGAGGAAGCTTTCGGTTCAGTCTTAGATTCGTCGTCTAGCGAGTCCTCGGAGCCGAGGTTGCTCTCGACGTCGTCGTCTTCGAAGTCGTCTCCATCAGGTTCGCGTTTCAACGGCATCGTGAGGTCCAGTCCACCGGCTGTGTCTTTCCCTTCTTCGGGAGCGACGAGCCCGCGTCCAATCAGCGCGGCGAGGTTCGAGTTCGCTGCAAAGTACGGAGGATAGGGGAGCGGAACTCCGGCAAGGCCCATCCTCTCCTTCTGTAGTTCCAGCAGTCTCTGATTTAGAAGTAGCCTGAACTGAACGGGGTCGAAAGGCGCCGAGGACTGTTCTCGTGCCGGCGGCTCTGACGGCAGCCCGTGGGGCGCCTGCTGTTTGAGCCTCATACGATGATTGTGGAACCAGTTCGTAATGGTACGGGTGGATAGCCCTAACTCGGCAGCCAGGAATTCTATTGTGGGCATATTGGGATACGGATCAAGGGCAAAAGCTAATCTCAGCGCTTCTTTCTGCTCTTCTGAGAACAAGACTCTTTGTTTCTTAGCACAGGGAGCTCCAGAGTTGGGTCCGGGCGAACTGGAGTGGTAGAACTCAGAGGTGTCGTTGGAGGAGGTGTCGGACGAGTTGTCCTGCCCGGGACCGCTCGACCGCCGCCGTTTGTTCGCTTCGCGTCGTTCGTTCTTGAGCGCCTGAAGGCGGTCGATGTTGTGAGCGTCGCTCAGCCAAAGCTGCATCCGAATGAAGGGCTCCCTACCTTTTATGCTTAACATGTGCCAAGGTTTAGGTTTTGATAATAATTCGCTGACCGATCCCTGCGAGAGGCCGAGAACTGCTTCCCCAAATATCTTTTGTCCGATATTATTCGCAAGCAAAGCTTCTTTTATTTTGGTCGTGATGGTCTGCGTGTCGAGATCTTGCGTGAGAGCGGCCATTTCGTATACGCTGGGTGTCATGTGTTGATGCAGGGTCCGCATCACTGGAGGCTGGTGATGTGGCTGTGGAGGAGGCGGAGGTTTTCTTTCCTTGTTGTTGTTATCGTGGTGCTGCGGCGGCAGAGTGACGGCGTGATGAGGAGGGAATCCAGGAGGAGTGAGCAGCAGCGGCGTGGGTTGTCCGAGATGTGCCAGGTGTCCCGGACCCAACAGCTGTTCTTGTTGCATTTTGCTCAGTAGAGACGTGGCGTCTGAGATCATTTTTTGCGTCGGCGGCATCGGTTTGTTCATGTTTGGCGGACAAGCTGAAAATATGAATGCATCGTTTAATCATTATGTATGTGCATATGTTCAATAAGGGATTTCATGATTTCCGATTTTTTTGGAATTCATTAATAATAATTTATATATCTGTTTTTTTTTTTTAAATTAACAAGATTAGTTGCAGAGACGGCGATGCCAATACTTACGAGGTGCTCCGCTGTAGTTTCCGGTTCTCATCAGTTTCTCGGGTGCAATCTTGTACTGTGACGCCACCAGCTTGTGAACAGCATTATCATCTTCTAAGAACATCTTCATCCTGATAAATGGCTCCCTTCCCTTTTGCGTAAGCATGTGCCAGGGCTTCGGTCTCGCTAACAAATCGCTGACCGATCCTTGAGAGAGACCAAGAACTGACTCCCCAAACAAACGTTGGCTTATGGAGTACTGGCTTAATGCTTCCTTGACCCGTCGGACTATCTCCTCCGTGTTCAAGTTGTTAAAGAGATCAAACTGTTGTTGGGTGATCGGTGGTAGTACAGCTTTCATGGATCTTTGTGGCGGCGGATGGTGCGGGGGGTTTGTTGGTTGCGATATTAAGCTATTAGTTATTGAAGCCATTCTCTGCAAGGGGCTTGCCGCTGCTGAGCTAGTAAAGTCCTCGTTGGGCGTGATCGCGGGTGGTAGAATAGCATTCCCTAGTGGGCTGGAAGCAGACGACCCCGTGGACTGCTGTCCGGGCTCTAGCTTAGGTCGGACCAATGAGAACGCACTACCTGCGTGGCGTATCGCCTCTTCGGCATCTAATGGCTTGTCCTTATCACTATCAGTCATTCCGTTCATTTTCATAGTTTTGTCTTTCGGAAGAGACAAATCTTGAATGGCTCCCGAGCCATTCATATGTTGGTTTTGAGCTTGCTGTATTGCCTGTTGCTGCAGGGCGAGCAGGTTCGGAAAGGGCGGCATTCCTGGCAAGTTGTGGAGATTGGGAATGTTGGTCCCCGGCTGGAGCTTAGCCAGCTCCCTGTGGTAGGCCTCGAGCGCCATGCGAATGTCCTCGGGCGGTCTCTCCATGTGAGGAGCCATACCGCTGCTGAAAAAAGGGGGAAGCATGCTATACGTCAGTTTTAGATTTGCTGTTCTCGTCTGAATTACTGTCGCTATTTCAATATAATGTGAATTGAGCCAATAAAGTGATTTTATTTTTAAATATCTAACGTTTATCACTCAGACATTATTAGTAGCTAAATTGACCGGCGTTAAATTGAAAGTTGAACTTACCCAGGGAAGCTATCTCTGCTGTGGCGCATGTCTTCAACCCGCCTGGTCATGATCTTAGCCAGTTCCTCATGGTAGATGCGCACGACTTTATCCGGAGGAATATCATCGTTTTCGTACTTCTTAAGTCTTCTGTTTTGACTCGAATCCTGAAAATTTTATTTTAAATTTTTAATACCTTTGTTTGGTTTCAACTCGAGTTCGCGCTCTACCTGGTAATAAGTGAAACCTATAGACTTATACATCATAATGTGAATGCCACTGTTAATATTGAATCATAAATTTGAAGTCTGAATTGTTCTGCGTGATGGGTTTACCAGACATATTCTTTTGAAAATTTGAGATCATCTAGGCTGGGTAGGCTGGCCCTCAAGGACTTAGAAGTCTATCTTTCCTATTTTACTCCAAACGCATTTGGCTAGTGAACATGAACTTTTATATTTATAAATCGAAGACTATTTTGGTTTAAAAAAATACCTTATTTGAAAACGGTGAGAGGCACTGGGTCCTTGGTGAGCTGGAATCCTCATTACTCCTAGAGTCATCATTATTGTGGTGTCCTGTTGGGGTTTTCATAAGGTGTGAAGCTTCGCTGAGCATGTGAGCAAGACGGTCGTCGCCTTCTCCTTCTGATCTACCGAAGCCGGGACCCGGAGTGCCATCTTTCGTCCCTACTGTAAAGAGAGAGAAAAAACTGTTAATTTGGTTCTGGAATGTATGGAAAAGCTCTTGAGAGAAGAGTTTAGTCAAAGTTTGAGATGGTATAAAAGAAGTCAAGTGAAAGGAAGTAAATAATTAAAGCCAAATGCGATCAAAATTAGTACGGAAATGTTGAACTCATAGTACTGTCCTTCTTGCATCTAACGTTTCAACAAGTCACGCTCCCGTCAGCAATGAACGTTTTAATTAGAACCGCACATCATCGCATTCTATTACGATCTAGTAATAACTATACTTAATACTCGTGTACCGCGACACACAAATTTAATTGTCGCTAAAGTCCCTCGCAGAGCCGAGCGAGTTTACATATGCCAACTGACATATTAACGAGTTATTTTAGGCACAATTGATATTAAGAGAGTCGTTTAATTGTGCAGCGAAGGATAATAGCTGAATGGGCCGCTATCGTCGGCTCGGATGCTAATCCAAAACCGGCGCCCGCGCAACCATAAACAAAACGAGTTACGCGCCAAAACCGACCGCCATATTGTCGCCATTTATTCTGTCAACATATTGTCTTCGAGACTCACAATGGAACTATTTAGATCTTGATATACGTTGAATTTGTTTTAATTAAGACGCAAATAATTAGTTTGAGAGCGTTTGTAGCGACCATTATAGGATCGTTCTCGATGCATGACGGGGCTGAGTGGTCGCGATCTTGTGTGAGGTTAATCGGAATTAATGTTGTGGTTCAAAGAGACCCTTGTATTTTTCTTATTTGTTGATGATTTTATGTGCAATGTTAATTTTATAAGGGTCCTAATTAAGTAGTCGCTATAAACAAGTAGGTATGTAAGTAATACGCATAGCATAAAAATACTCTGTTATAGGTAATAAAAATGTCGTCAGTCTTAGCAATAATTCCTGAAATCGTCTGAAAAAACCGCTCTCATTGTTATTTGAGTTCAGCTGTTCTAAATTCAGTTTTTATTTTACTTGTGGTATTTTAATGATCGCAAATAAAGATCGTCTCTCCAGTGTAATCCATTAATTTAAGGATTACAAAGGACTTGCTGGCAATGCTAAGTATAAGTACCTGTTTATGTTTTATTTGGAAACCGACAATTTGGTAGCAACTTTGTGAACGCAATACCATGGTGCCATGCAGAGAGATTTAATTATTATTACGGTTCAATTGTAATTCTTATAACATTAAGTTGATGAATTGATAGCTAGGTATACAGGTTTGTGGCAGTAGGAAATGAATACGTCTCACATTATGTACTCACTGATTAGTACTATTGACGTGTGACACTCGACAGGAGTGAACTTCTTTGACGCCAAGAGATAGACAAAAAGCAAGACCGAGAGACAGTAATGAAATCGTTGATCGTTTAGAGAGTACAGATCGTCGCATCGCCGTCACTACACACAAAAATTCACTAAAACCAATTTAGGGCCTTTTTTTATTATTCAAGAAAATAATAAATAAAAATAACTACAGAAAAGGTGTGTTTAATTTCTGCATAGTTCTAGAACATTTTCCACAACGTTAAGGAGATATGAAGATTATTTTTATTGTTTCGAAATAACGACAAATATTTGATGTAATCATCACGACCGGACCACAGTACCTATGCGAGGTCAATAATAGTTCTTATAATTACATTCTAATAGCAGTTATCACACTCAACCATTGGATGAGTGGTTACTCCGTTCCAGGACTAGCCTTGGATCAGGCTGTTCGTTGACTTATAGTCAGTAATTGAAAATAAACTATATGAATGTGAAAAACAGCCTCATGATTGAAATCGTATGCAATATACGACTGGCCTAAATAACAATTAGTAATATACGTAATTAAACGAATTAATGTTTTAATTACAAACAATAAAACACATAATTCAGTGCTCCGTTATTGTTTTTCTTCAAACGCATTCAGGGAGAGTAATTTTATTGGCGTCTTAAAACATTCTTATTTTATTACGAATCAAAAATGAATTAATACGTTTCCCGAAGGAGTTCTGTGGTCGAGATACGACAAAACGTTTGTTGACAAAAATATATTCTGGCGCTCGTCCACGATCTCCATCTTACTGCCTTGTGTTATCGAAACAAATATTTAAATAATTATAAAACGCGTATTGAAGATTAAAAACTTTCGAAAACATATTGAATTTAATAAGACAATTACATATAAGCAGAGCAATCAATGCATATAAAAGAGGTCACATTTTTTCCTGCCTAATCGCTGGAAGCTTCCATTACGAAAGGTGAATGATGAAATGAGCTCACAGGGCTCAAGCTGGGAGGACTTGCTAACGCTCGCCCTGGTAAGGCCAGTGCTTTCCTGAATCTAGTACTGGGTCCGAATCGCGGCTCACTGAGAGCCTTCGGCGAGAACGGTGACTGGTACTTGGGGGGCCGAGCAGAGAACAAAGCGCCTAGAGCGGATCGGAAATACCCGACAGGACTGGTTAAGGAGGACGGCGGCTTTGTCCCGTCGTCTGGGTCGGAGATGGCGGAAGAGGTTGCGGCTGCGATCACCCTGGTATGCTAGCAGCCTGTCGCAGAAAAACTACAACTGGACAATGACTCCAGGCACAGTACAGCCTTACAATATTTTTGAGAGGGTAGTTTTGTATATGATTCCATCTGGAATACATTCGTGTGGATAACAAGTTTTTTAATTTCAAATTTGCAGTAAGGTTTAACACGGAACCCATTAAGTTTCACATAAAATTGTTTAAACATTGAACAACTAGCACAATTCCTTTAGTTTGAGAGTTGTCAGTTTGAAACAACCTCCCCTGGGCTGTCGGTATTTCAGAACGTTTTGTTTCATTTAAATTTCTAAAAAAAAATAAGTAATCGCGTCCACAGAGAATTTTGTTATTTATTTGATAAAGAAACAGAAATTCGAGATCTTAACGACTTTCGAGTAAGCACGTGACGGAAATAAATTGTTTTATAAAAATGGCCAACAAACCGAGATTATAATCTTACATGTCCATAATGTCGTGCTCCGCCCGTAACAGACGTTAGACAATAACTCTATATACGTGACATGAATACGTAGCCTTCTGTTGTTTTAGTTAATTATTGAATTCATTTTTATAAAGAACTAGATGACCCGGCAGACTTCGTAGTGCCTCAATCGATAAATAAAAGACCTAAAATAAACTTAAAACAAACAAAAGGAATCCGTCCGACGGGGGACCCATCAAAGGAAAAACAAAATTGTAATTTTTTTAAATTCCAAGCATTTTCATATTTAAAGCTTTTAAACCTTCTCTGGACTTCCACAAATAATTCAAGACCAAAATTAGCCAAATCGGTCCCGCCGTTCTCGAGTTTTAGCGAGACTAACGAACAACAATTCATTTTTATATATATATATAGACTTCTTTTAGTAGAATCTAAAATCTTCGAAGTAGCTATCGGCTAGCTAGCAGCACAGACATAGTGGAGGTTAGTTCACTCTTCCGAATGTTACGCGGAATGAGTTTTCGTGTGTTGAATAGCATTTGTTAGTTTTTAGAACGACAAAGAGGAGATCTTTCACGGCGCGGATGTTACTGCTGGGCAGAGCGAAAGTCCGAATGCTGTTGCACGGAACTTTTATTTTTATACATACAAGGTTTGAAAATGTTGTTAACGCGATTCAAGTTTTTGCTAGACTTGTTGCTCTACTGTACGATACTCACTCGCTGCAGAGAACAGTGAAACTGTGTGTGTGTGTGACAATAGTTTAACATAAGTTAATAAAAATGTTATAGACCGTGTTTAAATCGAGTTCCGAATTTTAATTTAAATATTTGTATTTATAACAGACAAAATAAGTATTCGATACTCATCCGATTATTATGTTAAAAACATCCGTTATGTGTATGGTAGAATCGTATCATTAGCATGTACACCATGCACGTTCAAACCGCGACAACTCAACATAAATACGTTCCTTTAGGTTTTATGGGCATTACAGTTGTGTGCTTCACAGACACGATCGCTAGATTTAGCTTAAATTTTTATTTGAAACTTTATAACTATAGCGGAGATAGAAAAAAACCTTATTTTTCTGAATTAAATATGCAGATCATTGTGGCATATGTAAAATATATTTCGTAATATAAAATGGAGAGAAACATACAGTACTTTGCATATTACGTGTAACGTAAGTATCTATCCTTCGACACACGGTACGTCAATAAATTTCAACACACGTCTATTAATGCCTTTGATCTTGTTGCAGACATTTTGTTATTCAGTAAACGGCCCGCGGACAATTACCGCGACGTGCCTCAGAGAATTGTCAAAAACTGAGGTTGTTTCCACTAGATCGTGACGAAATCGCAAACGCCATTTTGTGGCACGTCACCGTCGGCAACATGGCGCTCGATACGCTGCTCAATAGTATTTACTAATCTAAACACTAATTTGTTGTGATCAATCTAGTTCAGATCCCGCGACTTGTATGTTATTCGGATGTTTTATGAAGAACTAAATAATATCTGTTTTTATGTGGTCATTACGATGAGCATTTTTGAAGAATATAAAAAAAAACTAGGCGCTCAATTAACGTCGTCCGGTCACGGAAGTTTTAAATTTATCGGTCGTTGTTTGATCGCTTCGGAGCGAGTTGCAGGTCGCCGGGAAACCAGGGAAAGTGTAAATTCGAGTGGCAATAACATAATTCAGGGATAACGATAAAAACGAAGAAATTATTTGTTTATGCGACATTAGGTCGCGTGCGGACACGCGAATCGTACTTCCTTCGTGACCATTATTGATTAATACGAGTCGTATGAATATTCAGAACGTTCCGAAGGTACAGAGGGAGGTGCCCTAAATTACTCTGTCATTGTGACATAGTAAAAAATGCCATTGAAATAATATAAAGGAACATGTAGGATCGTAATGGGGAACGTGTTTCCGGGATTGTAAATCAAGTTGGCGGGTAGTCGTAAGAAAGGGGTGAGAAGTGCTCGCTCGGTACGTCACTCGCGCGATCGATGCTTATTTGCATTCGAGTCGCCGGCGCGGACGGACGTCAGGGCCGCTCGAAAGTGTCGCAAACCATTAAAAAATGGCCCATTTGAATTGTTAATGCGATGCAAAAGAAGAAGAAATAGTTGCATAAGCAAATAGCGCGCTGGAAATTAGATGTCCAGTATACGACATGCCGAATGAACAGATATTATACGTGGGAGAAAAGTAGTCAAGAGATTATTGAACGACAGTCGAGACGATGTTGGATGCTTTGTAAAAAAATAGTTGAAAATTATTTAATGATATATATTTAGTACAGCGAGCTTTCTATCGCCGGGTCATTGCGTGAGGAGGGCCCGGTGATCGGGATCGCGTGTCTGCCGGCAATCTACCGCGCCGGGGGCACCGACCACAATTGATTCAATACCGGAGAGAATCACAACGATTCTGTGACGCACAGCAAATACTTTTGTAACGATTGTATGTACTTTAAGGAAAACACATTTGATATCACATCGCTACGGTGCGCGCTCTTCAAGCGAACGGTAGCAGCTTTGAGATTGAACTAGTGACATATGTTTTCAATTTTCTTCAGTTGAGTTGTGTTTTCAGTATTAACAACCACGCGGTTTGAAGCGGGTAGTTGTACAAATGAAGGGCGAACCAAGAAAAAGAAAATTCACTTTTTTTTTTTTTTTCGCCAAAAATGTGCTTTTGTTTTAGAAAATTATAGTAAACGATCTAAAACATAATTGCTCTTAATAGAACTGAGTTTAGAATATATTTCCAGGGCGTGCCCGGTCTCAAACCAAACGACCCGAGGAGCGTTACAAGTAAACGCTTCGAACGGAAAAATAAAAACTAAATAAATCCACAGCGACATCGTAAAAGTGTAATAAAATGTAACACTATCGCTTCTCTCCTGTTCATGTTAATCATATGATTTCATAAGTATTTACGAAAATAACTTTAAAAAAAAACCGTTTAAATGTGTCATAGAAAAGTCTTAAAAAATTTACTTTTTTGATTTTCGTTTTATGCCGGAGGAAATTCAGGATAACGTTTAGTACCCTTACAAGTTTTGTAGATTTGGAATTGCTTCTTTTTTATTATCTTCAAAGGGTAATTAGAATGAATTCTAAGAAAAATTTCGATTGTGATTTTTAAAAATTAAAGCTAAATGTTACGCGGCTAGTTAGAGCAACTCTGACTATATATCTCCCACAAAACGATTCTGATTTGAAAATGACGTATGATGGACGACTTGTACCTGATGAGGTTGCCTAGCGCGAGTTGGACATAAAAAAAATACCTGAATGCTGTAAATATTAAGAGAGTAGAGAGAGCAATAATAGCGTGTAGTTTGATTATGAGCGAGGAGGGCTCGCGTCGCGGCCGCGGCTCTCTCTCGCAAACGTCCGTAGTTTTTAACTAGATTCGATAATCAATTTTGTCTGAGAGCCGAGTGCACATTCATAGTTACATTTTATATTATTTATTTGATTTTTTTCTGGAATTTGTAAAATCTATACTAATGTTATAAAGCTGAAGAGTTTTTTTGTTTGAACGCGCTAATCTCAGGAACTACTGGTCCGATCTCAAAAATTCTTTCAGTGTTAGATAGCTCATTTAATGAGGAAGGCTATAGGCTATAACATCACGGTAAGGCCAATACAAATGGAGCACCAATAAATAATGTTTCAAAATAGGGGCTTAAATAGCTCCTTATCATTCTATAATTCAAAAATATTTTCACTTTCTACGTAAATGAAGTGGGGGTAAAATTTAATGTTATGTCAAAGTAACTAACTATTCCACGCAAGCGGAGTCGCAGGCAGAAGCTAGTTTGAAACAAAATTCATTATTTTGTTTGTTATTGACAGCATAAACAACAAACTGTAGGTCATGATCATATTGCATTGACCTCAGCTGACGTGTCGGCCGAATGGACCCAGAATCCGGGTATCACGAGTCTTACTTTGTGTTCTATTTTATATTACAATTTCTGAAGTTTTCGATGCTTTAAAATTTTCATGGATAATTTATTATTCCAACTACCGCCAACTTATAGAAAATTTGAGCCAGAGTTTAAACCGTACGTAATATCCTTGTGATTATGATTTTACAATCACACACAAAAAATGCACAACGGTATGCATTAGTAACTCGTAGAAGTGGATCTATGGATAGAGCTTGTATCGATTCCCAGGAGAACACAAAACTTTTTACCGGCATCCGGGGAAGTGTTCGCGTCAAGTTTTTTAATGTAATAACCGAATTCCACCGTCATCGTACCCCCCGCCCCCCGCCCCCCGGGGAACAATACCAACACTTAATTACACACTCGGCTCACAAAGTGCAGTAGCAAAGTGTTTGATACAAATTTCAAATAATCTTTTTCGATATATGTAGTTTAATTTCGCGTACTGCTCGTATATTTCATGTAATCAAACGTTTTTGATTACTTAACAAATATTCGAAACTTATTTTTCATAAACTTGTTGCGATAAATATCCATCAGTCTACATGTTGATACATGGCAATATGCCTGCGAAATATTTGATCGGTCACCAATCACAAAATAATAAATGGTGACATTGAATATTGAAAATATGTATTGGCAACATTCTAACGGTCGACCTGAATTCAAAATAATTCCAAAATCGAAATTCTTGGCGCCAAAACCGTCCCATCTCCGTTTTGTTGTGCCGCATTTAAAACAACAGTTTAATAGGAAATTAAGTGTTCCCTGAATTATTATTCGTGTTAATGAATTGCACACGTTTCCCTGCCTGTTTAAATCACAGTTCTGTCACACGGGATGGCCTGTTTAAGCTGTCAGTGCGGACACGATTTGTGTTCGGCCATCTTACATCTTTGCTCCGTTGTCTTGCATAATTAGCGGGGATTAATGAGAGCTCGTGAATGACTCGCTGTTCCGATGTGATGTACGTGTTAATTCGGTGGATAACAGATATAAACGTAAATATAAACGGTTAACTCAATAATCACTTGCGGACTGCGGTCGTCTTCTGTATCGAATACTTCCCTGCCTGATTAATTACAAATATCATGTATACATATGTAGATATTAATTTATTAATAAGACTTTGTCTCAATACAAATAAGATGTTTCGTTGATTTTTATGATATAATTCTAGCTAACAAATTGTTGTATCACGTGATTGTGAGTACAGTCATATACATAATAATATGCATTAGCCAACCGCTGAGAAGTTTTTTTCAAACCTGGCTTAAAGACAGAAGTGTCGTAGTGATTCCCCAGGGCAATTACGAGAAGGGAAATCCATTAGGTATTTTAAGAAGTAAGAGAGTAACTATTTATTGCCTTTACAAAGAATCAAAGTAATTTGAAAAACATAAACCAATAGATTAATAATGGAAAAGTACAACCACCTCCACGGTACATTAAATGTGTTAATTGATAAACTTGTACATCCACTATCGATCACCAGAGACAACCAAGACTTTACTAAAAAGTTGGATCTGTGTTACAATGTTGCCAGTATTAATCCGTTAGCCGGTCCTTAGTCGTTGTATTCGATGCGGCCCTGGCTCCTGATGGCGTGTCGTTTCGCAATCAATCGTTGTTTTAATCAATAAGCGGCTGTCTGTGCACCGATCGACGCATTAATGACCGTTATAGTTCGTCTCGTTTCGTCACGCTAAATAATTTTGTAAACAATATTTTATTTGTAGACATTTTTAGCTTTGCATGGACCAATAAATACTAAAAAGTATATTTTGCTGTTTTATAATATTTTTAAGAAAATCACCACTATTATATTTTTTGGACGAATGGATTTAAGCAAGTAATCTTTAAGCCTATAGTTTATATGGTGTTATTCATAAAAACATTGTCTTATGTTAAGTTTTGCCGCTAATTTCGGATTCAAACAGCGTTCACTTTCGCTTTTCCTCCTCGAGTGTACAAACTAGACGATAATTTTATTAACAATCGTGTGTGCTGGATGGACATTATTATTTTTCTGGGCTTGTTTGGCTCGCACGGGTCGGTTTCGTTATCTAGCCAATTTCTGCCGCAATGCAATTATGAGGTTATGTTAGATGTGATGCCAATGAAATTTCTAATGATTTTCATATAATGTCTAAAGTCAAGAGAAGGAAATTGATGTTTTTAATGTCTATAGACTGCAGCGAATGTTAATTTGAAGTCTTAGATGCCATGAGTGTGTTTCCAGTTTGAGTCAGTAGTAAAATGCAGTGTCATAAAGTAATTTAACGTAGGTAATTCATTGTCAATAGCGTTCAAGCATGATGTATTTTTGTCGTTTCTAGCAGCTACAGTGTATCGCCGTTGACTTGTTGTATCGGCGCAGCGCATTAGTCGGCGCGGCTTGTCGCGAGTGTGTGTCCGCTTTATTAGTCTTTAGCGCAGTTAGTGTTTAATAGTCAGCCCAAAATAGAGCGTTGAAATATTACAGCCGACTTCAATGATATTGTTAACATATTCGCTCGGTATTTCGAAGTCATTCTGCTGATGCAAGGAAGGGGTTGCTTTTTTAGATTATTAGTAAAGTTTTATCGGTATGACGACATCGCTGTGTTCCTCTGATACTGCCTGTTAAATGTTCTATGAACATGACTAATGTTTATCGCCGCCAAAGATTCCGTAGATCGTTACTTGGCGAGGCCACAATATATTTCCAATATTCAACATATACAAAAACGTCTTGGGATCTTAACTTGGATTTGGATTTTTAAAAGTGATTAAATCCGTGTGAAGGACGCAAGCACGCGGCTTTGAGCCTGTGCGGCGCGGGCACACCCGCCCTGTCTCCCGTGCTCCGTGACGCAGCCGTCTTCCCTCTAGTTTAACTCAACTTTTTAACTACCTATGTATAGGCAGGCAGCGGCTTGGCTCTGCCCCTGGCATTGCTTAAGTCCATGGGCGACGGTAATCACTCACCATCAGGTGGACCGTGTGCTCGTCTACCTTCAAGGTAGAAAAGAAAATAGTACTAATTTAATAATATCTTGTAATTATTTAATTGTGTACACATATTAATATTATGAAAAGAGCTGGCTATTTTCTTGTCGACTCTATTAAGTGACAGAGCTGCATTCCGAGTGGGTGGTGTGACCACCTAAAAGTGCCCGTGTAGGCCTATTGTAATAAAAAATGTTTTGATTTTCATTAGGAAGTTACGTCGTAATTTCAAATCGAAGCGCATAGTTTTGGATCAGAAATAAATAGGAATAACCTCTTATTACAAAAGAAGGTATTTCATAATCAGCTGTTAAGTTGACCACTGAAACTATTCACATTACTATATGTAATTTATAGTGTCGTGACCTCGAAAGAACGCGAAAAAGTTCTTTCTCTACAAAGTAAGTATAACATTTAGTCGGATTACAAGCTCGGCTTCATAATCTTGTTCCAGCGACAAGATCTCACACCTCGCTCTGGACAATTAAGTAATTGTTTTATTTCCGTCCGCCGCGCGGTGGCGCTGGGGTTCATCTTCAGCATTTAATACGCGTCTCGAATGCGAGTGTCGATGTCTATTTTAATAATACTAGTGGTCCCGTAGTAATCGAAATCGAAATCCGACTATAATTAATTGAAATTGTAAGTTTGTACACTATTATGATTCTATTTTCAAAGACTTATTATACTTCTGTAATCACAAATTTCACCAAGACTATAAAACTATAGAAAAATATTAATAAAGACAAACAATATTTAATCTATTCTCAATTTGACCACAGACGTCAAGAACAAAAGTTTGACAATAAATAGTATGCATGCGTGTGTGCGTCAAATACATGGTATGGAGTGTGTGTAATGTTTTCTTTATTGATTTAATGTATTTTTTAGGCATTATTTAAAAAAATATTAATATTCTGCACTCCTTCTCTATATTATCTATAAGTGTGGAAAATTTCATACTCCTCCGTCCGTGCAATTTTCGTAAAAAGCGATACAAAGTTTTTCCTTCACGTATTAATATATAGATGTATTACAATCTGAACTGATATTAATACTGAATAGTGTTTATTATGTTCGGTTGTCGCGACCCGTAGACATACTCAATGTTACGTTTGCGGTTCAATCTCTAGTTTTGATTGTCCTTGTATTATTAACTTGTATTATTACTTAACTTCAAATGTTCAAAACTGATAGAAAAAAGTCATAAACATAATCAACTTTTATTGAAACGTAAGCTTTGGTTACCTATCTACTTACTGATAACAAAAAAACAAAAAAAAAACAATAGCGTTCCTTTTCACCCGATACCACATACCATACCTACTGTACAGTGTGCCTAATGCGAGTTTTTTTCTGTTCTCGATACTGTTAAAGTTAACTCCAATTTGTATGGAGTTAGAACGTTTGCCTCTAGGAGCGCTGTTCCAACTTCATACAAATTTGAGTTAACTTTAACGCTCTCGAGGACGTTAAATAACTCGCGCTGAGCACAGTTTCCGTGGTCGCGGTCGGCTGGACGTTGTTCATCGACATTTGAATATTCTATAACTGACTATTTTTCTATAATAATATTTTTTTAATTTTATGAAATAACACAGGAAACTATGAAATGTTTCAAACGTTGGAAATAATAAAATGTTAATAAAAAACGCTAGATTAAACCGTAAATTAATTTCATTAATGATATCTGGCATCCGCCATTTTTATTAAAAATTGGTATTTATTTCGATTTTCAAATGCGAATTCATCTTTGCTTTTTTAAATAGTTTGTATAAAATTTCCCATTAAATTAGAATATCAGCGCAGAGTACTTATAATGTTTTCCGGTGAATAAATCCTTTAATAGACACGCCGTCGCGGCATAGACAAGGTAATGAATACTACGACTTAACAGTTAATTACTGATTTATATCAACTTAATTCAAATTAAAGTAAAATATCCATAAACAAACTTAAAAAAATGGAGTCTCTTCCGATATTTACAAAAATCTCAGTCCGTTTTTCGCTCGAATGTTTTAGTAAAGCCGTGACAATCATGTGTACTCACTCACCCGTGTTTAAACATATAATATAACGTATTATAATCATAAATATGCTTTTAAACTGGTCTGATTGCTTCGTTGGAAGGCATCAAAGCGACCGCTGCATTGCTAACATTCCCGATGGAAATTCTTGACCTCTAGTCTCGGCTACTCAGCGGTAGATGGCGTTACACGTGCATTGTTCAGTACATTTACAACTTTTTCCAACGTTTCTACAGAGATATTTCTGCGTAAATGCTTCTTAAAGGCTTATTTGGTTTTTCAAACGGCTTTCTAAGTGGCCATCTTATGGTTTTTGCCCTGAGCGTCTCTGATATGAGTTTAGCGATAATTGCTTGGTGAAATTGTTTGTACCAATCGTAATTTTATAAGTGTCGAGTGCACGGGTTCAATTAGGTGCGCTCGTTAGCGAACGTATTCCAAGTTTTTGCGTTTCTGCTTAAAAAAATGATTTTTTAGTTTATGTTTCCTTCCGACAGATGGCCACATAATGATTGCCAACATGAAAAAATAGGTTTTAAAACATTTCATTTAATTATGTAGGTCAGTATGTAGGTATGTAATTGATATTAACGTAAGAAATTATATATTACGAGGGGAGAGTAGGAACTGGCAACTTTTAGCTTGAACCTTTTTGTATCCCTTCGAATCCCAAAGCGCGGGTGTATCGGGTAATTATTATGTGATCAGCGAACGGTTTCCGTGTTTGTTAACTTTATGATTTATGTGATATTGTCGTTAACAACCTAATTACGACTTGTTCATCGACCTATTATGGTGACTGACGAAAATTTTGCGTTCGAGAATCGACACGATCCGATATGTTAATTTGAATTTTGATAATTGTCTGATTGAACGCTTTTACAGGAAGCTTTTAGACTAGTTTAAGGCTTATTTAAATTTAATTGTTAGTAATGCGATTACAGCTATTCTTATATTGTTAATAGACAATTGAGTTTTAACAAATTTCGAGTTAATCCGACATTTTGAAGGGGGTCAAAATCATGTTCAAAGATTCCGTTACAAACATACATACGTCTGAAGCTAATAAAAGCGTATTGAAAACGAAATCTCATGTTCAATCAATTCTGACAGCTTAGTAAATTTCGAATTTGAAGTTTTTTTTTTATTGCCCTTGTAGACAGACGTGCATACGGCCCACCTGATGGTGAGTGGTTACCGTCGCCCATGGACTTCAGCAATGCCAGGGGCGGAGCCAAGCCGATGCCTACCGTCAAAGTTTAAAGTGACTAGCTAAAAAATACAAATTCATAAAGCGAATTTCGTTAATGCGTTCAGAAGTTGAGTGTCGCGCGGACTGTATCGGCGCGCGGTTAATACACTCCCAACAACTTTTCGGCTCTGCTTTTAAACGCTTCTGACAGGGGAGCGTGTAGTTTCCGAACGTGACCCGCCATTGATAACGTATTGCCGAAGCGTCGCGAATCAAAGGGTAGTTCGCAAACTTTACGTTCAGCTCACTAACGACTTGTGACTACTCCGTGTTGCGGATGTAATTTATTTGGCGATATAACGATGAGACGGTCATTGTAAAGGTTGTCGCGTCGCACCCACGCCGGCCTCAACGTACGAGGGCAGGGCGGATGGCTGACCATTGCGATCTTGGCGAGGTCAAGGCAGCCATGTTCCTAACTTGGCTTACAATTAACAAAAAGGTCGCTCGAGGCATATTTTCTTTGACGGAAACTATACAGTCGTAGCACGCACGGATCGACAGCAGTACGAACTAAAACATATCTGGTTCGTTCAAAAGCACAATTGAATATTAAAATTTGCTTAGCGTTAAGCTAAGTGCGGTGTAAGGGGAGTTCGCAGTCGGGAGCGCGGAGAGCGTCGAGAGCGCTTAACTTCGGGCATAAAGCCTGCGGGTGTCCTGCCGCGGCCGATACTGGCCCATTCAAAATAGATTTTCACGCTACGCTTCAAATGCTTTCGAGAAGATAAACTTTGTTCAAACCTTCTCGTACACGGATATATTCTGCACACACACACACACACACACGACCGACGTACTGACTGTGTTTATGTTTTTGAGTTAGCAAAGCGGAGGGACTTCGTTGTACTATGTATGTATCTATTTAGACATTATTTGAACATTAATACGATCAATAGGAAAACCTACATGGTTATCTATATCTACATCTATATCTATCTATCTACATCTATCTATATATCTTTAAATATAAAAATAAATTGCTGTTCGTTAGTCTCGCTTAAACTCGAGAACGGCTGGACCGATTTAGCTAATTTTGATTTTGAATTATTTGTCGAAGTTCAGAGCAGGTTTAAAACGTAGATAAGTATGAAAATGCTCGGAATTAAATAAAAATAACAATTTTGTTTTTCCTTTGATGTGTCCCCCGTCGGACGGATTCCTTTTGTTTGTTTTAAGTTTATTTTATACAAAAGTTTAGGTCTTTTATTTATGGATTGAGGCACTACGAAGTCTGCCGGGTCAGCTAATCGTTAATATAAGTGTAAGTTCAGTATAAGCAATGTTTGATTGAATCAGAACGAACGCGGTTCTTTGTGGACAGTTTTTAACATCTGCCTAGTGTTTATTTGAGGCCCACCTCTATAGGGCACGGATCAATACTGACATTTATTCATCTCGCGATGTCTCAGTTGACCGTTTAATTAATTTAGAGTGCTTCATATTTGCCTGTTTTTGTGGCAAATAATTCAGCATCTTTAATGCAATAGACAAAACTCATGTCAGACAGACAGATCAGACACATACATAGTCAGTTTTATTTTGGAGTTTCGAATCAGTTTTCAATCGTTAACCGTTTATAACAGTGACATTTGATGTTGAATAAGTACTTATATTGAGTACACCGTGCACAGTACATCGTTCTATACGAGTAGTATGGTCGAACATCTGATATTATGTTATTACACGTCTAGCGGTCCTCCACGCACTGTGTCATTTACCTACGTTGCAGTGAATTTTCCCAGTTCCCACGGTACGGATCCATAATGTTGTGTTGCGAAACAATCGCGGACAGCCGACTCGCGGCCGGTACTTGAGTTTCATACACACACAGCGAGTTTGCACGGTCGTAAAACATGTTTTGTAACGTTACGAATTATTTACTTCTTCCATGGGAGAGTTAATAGGAACCTACTACTATCCGACCTACGCAGAGATGCAAAGTGTTTGCATATGTAGCTGACGCACGCTGATTCTGTCCCTATGTTGAGCGTCAAGTGGTGGTCAGGGAGTGGTTCCCACGTGTCGGAAGCGGACTCGAGCGAGACCGGCGCGCTGTCATTAGACGTCATTACCATCGGCACGGTTGGTTTTTTTATTTATTGCTTAGGTGGATGGACGAGCTCACAGCCCACCTGATGTTAAGAGGTTACTAGAGCCCATAGACATCTACAACGTAAATGCGCCACCCACCTCGAGATATAAGTTCTAAGGTCTCAGTATAGTTACAACGGCTGCCCCACCATTCGAACCGAAACGCATTACTGCTTCACGGCGGAAATAGGCGGGGTGGTGGTACCTACCCGTGTGGACTCCCAAGAGGTTCTACCACCAGTGAAAATTAACCAGCAATCTCGGTATTTGAACTTATTGACGTCAAATTTGAAGGAACGCGAAAGCGAGTTCTAAATTAAAAAACATACAATTGAGTAGCTTAATGCTGTGTCGAGCTGGACGCGGACACGATTCAAATAGTCATCTATTGTGTGCGTCGTATTTACGAATTAGAAAACGTGTAAAGAGACAAGGCACGTCCGATCCAGCCGCAAACAATGGACGAAACAACGGGAGGAGCATAATTCCGTGGAAAATAAGAAAATGTCCCGAATTATCTGAAATTCAATCTATTTGAACCGGGTCCGTATCGATGTGGACAAAGGCGGCCGCTCGTTCGCCCATTGTCTCATCCAGATTTATACATCGGTTTCCATTGTCGTTAATGTGTACACTGCTTTACGATTTCTGGCTAGGTTTTTTTTATTTTTTTTGGCAGGATTTTTCGTATAGATTCTCTTGTTGTGTCTCGGGATAGATTTAATTTTAACAGTCAGGTTGTTCTGACACCCAGCTCGTCCCGTGCGTGAGCGGAGCTACGTCGAGGTATAGAGAGGCGATTTATGACTAAGTTTGACGCCCGTAACGCTATCAACCAGTGTCATGATCATTAAAGATACCTAAGTGTTTTCTGAAAAAAAAAGTCAAAGAAAAGTAAAAATGATTTATGGAATTTAATGCGGTTCTGAGAGTAAGAGCACAGAGTGTGAGCCCCCCTCCCCTCAGCCTGCCCCCGCGGCGCCCTGCACGCGGAGGTAACGGGTACGGGTACAAAAGGACAAGGTCGGGAAAACAAAAATATAAAAATTGGAAAAAAGTATAAAACACAAAAACATAAAATGTTGCATCGGAAGCGTGAAAAGTTCATGATAATAATTCAATTTCAATTTATTAACGTATTATTACGTCAATTTCACTGTTTGCCAGCAAACTAACATTATACGACAATTTGAAATTGAATTTATTATAACTTAATGCTAGTATTTAATCGAGTCTAGGACAAAGAAAACTTATTCAATATTTCAACTAAAAATGACTGCCTCCTAAACTTAGGTATACTTACATCTTAAAAACAAGCGTAATAGTATAAATTATGATGCAAGATCAGTCAATAATGCCAAGATCCATTGCTCCTTTGACTGCAATATTAATCGGAGGTCTAGTGGTTTTGGTTATCGGGTGCACGAAAGAGGTGAAGTCGGTGATTGATGAGGTCTATTGTCAGGTATGTTGTCGAGCTCCGATAGCGTCAAGTCGCTCGGAAGATTGCGCCAAGGGGAGCGGAAATTGTACCAGCAACAGTATGTTCGATCCTACTCACTAATTTAATACTTAATTTTATTATGGCGCTAAACAATTCTAAGTACTCTGAATGGAAATTTATTATAATTTTGGTTAGTTTGCCTTTAGACTCTAAGTAAACTATCTCGAACGGATGGTACGTAGGTGCGTAGAGCGTTTTGCGTAGTGCTCTGATGACGACTGATGCACTAACCTCACCATGTCGTATAGGAGTGCTTACTCAAGACATGTAATGTGCGCGGATGAACAGATCGCTGACAATGTACTGTTCTAGCAATCAGTGTTTATACTGAAGTTTTAAGCCGATTGTTTCTGTTTAACTAACTACCCTGTTGTAAAATATCAAGAGCGGTACCTTTTTTAGGAATGAGAGACTTGAGGAGCATGATGGCGGCCTCGTCGCATGCCCACGCGTGCATCTTCCTGTACGAGTCGCGGCCCTTCTCCGTCAGCTTGTCCCAGGGCTTCGGCTTTGAGAGCAGCTCGGAGACCGTGCCCTGCGAGAGGCCCAGCACGTACTTGGCGAACAGCCTTTGGCCGATGTTGTGCACGGACAGCAACTCCCGCACTTTGCGGCTGATGTGCAGCGTGTCCAGGTTGCTGTTCGCGTACTTGTCCATGTTGTATCGGAGCATTTCCTGCAGCCGTGCCTCCATGGGGTCGCCCTTGGGGATCAGCGAGTCGCCCAGCCGACCCACCAGCGCCCCCGGCGGCAGCGGACCCATGTCCTCCGCGAACCGATAGGGGCGGTGCTCCTCGAACCTGAAGGGGCTGGGCGGCGGGAGGGGCAGCGGCGTGGGCCCGTTGTTGTTGTGATGGGTCGTGTTGTTGTTGAGCGGCGGTGGGGTGCTGGGCCACTCCTCGCCACCTGCGATGAGAGCACGGTCACGCGGGAACACGAGGAGTGGGACGGAGGGGCTCGGGGCTACGGGGAGGGCGGGGGAGGGGAGGTCGTCGCGCACGTAAGCGTCGCAATTCTACGACTTACGAATTTTAAGTGCGAGCGCGGCGTCTCTCATGTCGAATTCTAATGCTGGAGCTGAATGTTTTGAAACGGTTACGCGCGTCCGTGAGCGGCATGGCGAGGTGGTGGGAACTGGATGGAGCCCTCGTACTCCGCGCGTGGATCGTTACGGCGGCGGTGTAGGGAGACGAGCGCGCACTAGCCGCGGACGAGCGCACGTGTCCACGCCGACCCGGGAGCCCACACTGGGCCGGGGGCGCGCTTAGGATCGATCGTGGACGATAAAAGTCTCAACGTTTTGCGATCGACGAACGATCGTTTAGTAATGATAAAGTCCTCGATCTAAAGATATTGTTTACAGTTAAACAGACACAGAACAGTTCGTTTACAACTTGACCAAATTGAGAACGTGTGTGAATATATAATTGTTCGACACGTACCTAAGACTATAAGTCACAAGTGAGCCGGCTGGCGACAGTTCGCGCCATATCGTCACGCTCTCCGAAAATACTAAATACGTTTTCGTTAAGAAAAAAACAAACGACAAACATCGGAATTTCAAGTAATGCAGCGAGCTTGCGTCATTACAGTTCACCGAGAGCATGGAGTATCGTTTTTATGATTTCGAAGATTAGAATCTTCCGTTCGTGGTTGCACCGTAAACGCAGAGAAGCGTATCTTAAGTGCGAATCTATCAAGACTGATTGTGATAACTCGTTTCCTTCGGTACCGAGGATGGAGTCAGTGGCAGGTGAAGGCCAGGCGGCGGCGGGCGCCCTCCGTCGCTTTATATCGACGCTCAAAATTTAGTCAAGTTATGGGATGAGGAGTGAGCACATACCTGCGTCTCGTCGCTCGGCGCTGCGCTCGCGCTCGGCGGGGCTCCGCTCGTCCAGTGTGGGCGCGGCGCTCGGCGACCGGAGCGGCGCCGGCTTCCGCTCTAAGGACCTGTCGCACGACCGCTCGCCGGCGCCGAGGTCCAACGATCGAAGCATGCTGCGACAACAACACAACTAACTTTAGCTACACATCATAGTAACTAATAAGTCGTCGTGGCCTAACGGATAAGACGTCCGGTGCATTCGTGTTGAGCGATGCACCGGTGTTCGAATCCCGCAGGCGGGTACCAATTTTTCTAATGAAATACGTACTCAACAAATGTTCACGATTGACTTCCACGGTGAAGGAATAACATCGTGTAATAAAAATGAAACCCGCAAAATTATAATTTGCGTAATTACTGGTGGTAGGACCTCTTGTGAGTCCGCGCGGGTCGGTACCACCACCCTGCCTATTTCTGCCGTGAAGCAGTAATGCGTTTCGGTTTGAAGGGTGGGGCAGCCGTCGTTACTATACTTGAGACCTTGGAACTTGTATCTCAAGGTGGGTGGCGCATTTACGTTGTGGATGTCTATGGGCTCCAGTAACCACTTAACATCAGGTGGACTGTGAGCTCGTCCATCCATCTAAGCAATAAAAAAAAAAAATAATAATAGGGTGCGTATATGGCGTGTCAGTTCACTATTCGAACTTGTGGGAGCCAGGGTCTTGGGGATCTCTGTCACAATAACTATAATATTTGATTCATAGATGGTCATAAGATAGAAGTGTACTTTGCTTTATAGAGCGTATTTTATTTCGTATCACATATATGAAGAACGAGAAAGCTTAAAATTTCGTATATGCTGTGGCTAGACAGAGTAAACTATCGCAGGCCACTCGGCCACTCCTTAGAAGGACGAGGTACCAAGACGCCGGCTCGGCACGAGCAGCCGTCGCGAGCGCAGTGTAGCCCGTTCTTACACAGTGGTGTTGCATGCAACAGCACGCTAATAAATGTAAAGCTACCATAATATAAAGATGTTACAATTCTCATTCTATACATACCTACATATAGGTATCCAACGCAGATTCAGATATCTCTCTACTTATAAATTAAGCGAAACTGAATTGATTAAAACAATTTCAGGTGAATTAATTAAGTATTTTAATTAATAGGATATCCCGGTGCCCTTATTGGCAATACTCCTTTCATAAATTTATTGAGATTGGTCCCTTTTGAAAGGTACCTCAGGGCTATTAGGAGATAAGGCGCCCTTTACGTTCTACGCCGATAATTTCAGCTTGTCCTATCTGTGCCTCACGAATCGAATATATTTAAACATCCAACATGCTTCAGTTTGTTCACTTATTTATGAGTGGTATTTTAAGAAACAAAATTAATAAAATAATATTAAGATGAATTTTTAATTAGTTTGAGTATTTTTGTGTTAAAGTCTCAGCAAGCTTTTTATTGTCCAACGTATTTAAAAACATAATTCTGTATCTATTGTGTCGATTTGTTATAATTAATATGCTATGAACAGAAATGAGGTAATATTTACTTCTTTTGTTAATTTCGCGTTCCAACTTCAATTATTTCACTCATTTTTACTTCGTTATCATAAAAGTAATTCGTTAACACATTTTGAAGAAAATCGACGCGCGACTTTACAAATTTAACCTATGAAACTAAATTCACGAAGCGCAAGAGGTGTGTGTGAGCGCTAGAAGAGAATAATTGCAGGTTAATTACGATATAAGTTATCGGCAATTAAATCGTTGATCGGTCGCAGCCGCCCGAGTGTGGGGGACGGGGCCTCCCACCTGCACGGGGGAGGGCGGACGACTATTAGAATTAGTCGCTTTGTATTGTTTAGAGTTGAGAGCGGTCCCTGGTCTCTGCAGGTAATTATCTCGAATGTATTGCACGTAATTTGAGTACAATTGATTTCAGACGACATACATATAATATATTCGATTATAGTATTAGGATTTCAAGTTAAGAGGCGATTGAGCTCATGTGTACAACGGAGTAGACCTGCAATACCAACTAATAAATCTCGACAGACGGGACACACCATCTCGAGTCTGACTCCTCGACTTAATTCAAAAAGTTTACATCCTAATTATTTGTTTCAGGTCATTCTAAATGTACTATTAGTATATCGTGACCAAGAATCGATTTCTTAAACAAAATTCAAGTTGTATCCCAGTAGGTATCACGTGCGAATGTTAATGAGGATATTTCTTAAACTTTGTACATTAGAAGCGTTTTCGTTTCGCTTACAACATGTTTACATAGTTCGAGTTCTGCATGTACCTACTGGAGGCTGGCTGAACGATGTCGCCTGGAGTTTTGAGATGTTGTTATGATATTGCGAAGAGGTGCTTAATTAAAAAAAGGTGTTTTCGGGAACCAAACGCTAACTTTTACATTTTTATCCGAACTAGGCCAATACTGGTGGTAGGACCTCATGTGAGTCCGCACGGGTAGGTACCACCACCGCGCCTATTTCTGCCGTAATACGTTTCGGCTTGAAGGGTGAGGTAGCCGTTGTAACTATACTGAGACCTTACAACTTATATCTCAAGGTGGGTGGCGCATTTACGTTGTAAATGTCTATGGGCTCCAGTAACCACTTAACACCACGTGAGCTGTGAGCTCGTCCACCCATCTAAGCAAAAAAAAATTACAAAGTTGTTGTCTGATTTTTCATTATTTGGTGGAGTCATTTATTCCATGAGCCTTGCGTAATTCGAACAAAGGGAGATGAGCCTGCTGCTACCCGGTCGTAAGTGGTCACCGTCGTTTATTGATGTCAGAGTCATCCGGGGTCGAGCTATACCGCGGCCAGTCACTGAGGACCCCTTTAAATACATACGGAAGGCGAATGGTTGGAGGGCACAAGAGGAGTTCAGTCTAGCTGCCTCTCACTGTGACTAATGTTTTAACGAGAAACAGTCGAAATAACCATTAAAAAGAAGTAGTTGGGAAGATTGTGATCGTGCTCCCAGCTCTCCGGCCAAGCTTGGGGCTGCTCCGCGGCGCCCTCTTGTGACTGACTCAGACGTTTATTCACAAAAGGGAAGTGTAACAAACGCGCAACGTTTCACTTACTTATTAAATATTCAAACTGTTTTAAGACTTAAAGACAAAGAAGCTTTTAAGCTCATGTAGGGTGAGAATCGTTAGGTCGTTAAACTTCTAAAAGCTTCCTGACCTAATTGTTTAGTTTTTGTAGCTTTAGATCATGTGTGTTGTGGAGTCGGTTCAGTTATTGGAAGTGAAGCATGGTCCACGTCTTCTTAGAGTGCGCGCTGGCTAAGTAAGTGTAAGTGGTTAACTATGCTTATGGACATCAATACCAGGGGCAGAGTTGTACTGCTATCCGATATTTAGGACTGGTTCAAGCTTCGTTTGAAAAACGTCCAGCTTGCCGGTATACCTTGGAGCAAAGTGTGTGAGCCAAGAAAGATCTCTAGAAATGCACTGTGGATGAGAGCATTAGCTTGGTGCGGTCCAAGCACAAGTCCAATATATGTAACAAACATAAAGTAATTTTCCTATGATTTCGATTACTCGTATCTATATATATAAAATAAATGATCTCTTTGTACCTACTAATCGGGTTTAAGTTATTTCTGTAGTAAAATATTGCCGGAATGTGCTTTTTATCTCGGTTGTCAGGAACCATTTAAAATTACAAACAGATTTTGATTGATCGCGTTCCGTTCGAGGCGGGGGAGACCTCGCCCTCCTCGCACTCCTCGCGAGATATCAAAGACATATTTCTATGGAGTAACTGCAAAAGGATGCTTCAATATTGATTAGCTAATTACGAATTCCTTCTGAGCTCTCGGCGCGGCGGTCGGAGCGACGTTTTGACGGTCCATGCGTCCCCACGTCCCTCCTTGTATACTCGTACTTCTGATAAAAATATTAACAATAACGCGGGAGACGTATCATTTGTCAGTCTCTTCATTCGATCGGAGATTAGAATCAGTCAGTGATCGAATCGTTGTTTTGTTATCTTTTTTGTGTGTTCGTCGAGTGTTCTCAAACAATGACGCTGACGCAAACACCAGCCATTATCAGCAGAGCGATCGGCCGACGATAGGCGCGCTCCGCCTCCCGCACCGGCTGACCAATCGGAACCGATCGATCGGTCAATAACATTCCTGAACGCCTCTGCGACCATTCGCGTTCCCAATGTAACAATATAAGGAATGGTCAAACTCATTCGTTCGACAAAGTGACGTGTTGACTCTAGTTCCTAGAGCTAGGTGAGTGAGACAATAGCGGGCGAGCGTTCGTTACATCAAAAAAAAGTCGGGAAACGTAAATTAGTTGATAATTTGTGTGCGACAGTGTTAGGCTAAACTTTCGTTAAATGTTAGACAAACACCCGCCTAAGCAAACGGAGACAGGTGTCCGCGATAGGCTCGCGGGCCCGTCGTATTGATACTCAGGAGGCAAACAGAGCAGCGCGAGTGACGCGGCCGAGCGCTCGCTACGAATATGTAAATCATTTGTGTGCTTAATGTTAATTAAACACGAGATAACCGATGCTTGGATTCGTTATTTGCTTTTCTTACATTTTAAGTTTTTCTTCCCAAACAACGTCAACATAGTCAGTTTTTGTGGACGCGACTATGTCTTCGCGCGATACTTATTCTTTTTGTTTGATCACTAATGACACACAACGGGCGATATCAACCTCGAGATGTCTCTCATTAACTACTTTACAATTGACAACGCTGAACATTAAATAGCGCCGGTGAACACAAACAAATTTTGAAGATATCACGTCGAGTTGCCGACAAGACAACAAGAGAGAGAGAGAGAGTAAGAGAGCTGTGAGCAGAGTCCCGCGACCTCCGCACAGATTTGGCGCTGAACCGCTCAGGAATCAATCTATTCCCACCCTCTATTAAGCTTTAATCTTCGGAGGCTGGCTATAACTTAATCCCGACTTCAGAGGCCGAGTATAAATAAGCAATAAACCGCTACAGGTGCCTCCGACTGTTTATATCGGGAATTATAGATCTTACAGGATTACTATGTTCCCCTCGTCTTTTGTTAGAGAGCTCCGATCATGGGAAACGAGACAAATGTTCGCGTGTTCGCCGCAATAATTGGAATGGGTACATGGATTTTTTTCTATTGTGTTTTCCGTTTATTTTTCTATCAGCGTGTCGTGTGAGCCGATACTATGTCATCAGGTATCAACGGTTATATCGCTCACCGTGTGCCTTCGGTGATTTTATGGTGAATGTGATCGCACGCGATTATCCTCACAAATCGTAGGAAGCGGACTAGAATTATAAAACACCACATTAGAATAAAACAATTTAAGGGAAGCATACGATGAGGCGCTTTCCTTCATCTTTCGTACACGTAAGATGAATTTGTATGCAAATAGTAAAACAAGATTCGTACAGGAAATAGTGTAATCTTTTTTGCACATGTTAATTTGCAAAAATTATCAACAAATATCATGGAAGTCATCGTATCGTCAAGGAGAAGTGAGACAGAAAACACGATTAATCAAGGAACCACGCAACTCCGTAAAAAGGTTGGATTATTCAGAAAGAAAGATCAACTAGAAATTTCAATGCATATCATTGACTATGTTTAAAAATAGCAATAGTCGAAATTTACTACATTTTTTGGGTGTCGATGAATGATGTTACCCGTTTTTAGGACACCATTGACACTACGAGAAATGATTATCATTTCCCATTCTATACAGCGAAATACGGGTGCTTTATGGCAGAAGTATGGCAATGGCACCTACTTTAGTGAATTTATTGTAGATATAACACATATTGTATTTATTATATGAAATATGAATCAAATGTAAAGGATAATTAAAGTGGCGCCAATCAGTCAGCAACTCATGGTGTGATTTTACAAATTATTGTTTGACTCCTGCCATTGTTGAAACCAATTGGCGACCCACAAAACCGGTTAAAAACTATTATATTTTTATGCAATCGTCTTGTCCGATTTTGGGTACTGGATTGTGTACCTACGTTATGAAGTTACTATTGAGTCTTTTCTGCGTAAAATCGAATTCATAATATCGTCAATATATGAACATTAAAACATATTTATAACGTCCGATTTCCCGTGATGAAACACTCGATAGTTTATGACTTTTTAAAAAAAATGGTGTTTATTGTTGTTTGCTTGTGTTTTATGTTGTCGCTGTCGGCGCGTTTGATCCGAACGTCTTTGATGATCAAAGACGCCGGTCATCGGTCGCCATATTGGTAAAAATAACACATTAACATTGGTTATAACACGAATATAATGTTTGTTTTAGTGAATGATGAACTGTTTATGGATTGATGTCTCTATTAGCGCACCGGGCACTTGTTTGTGACGCTCGTTCTGTGCCGCGGACCACGGATTTATTAATTAATTGACTTGTTAGGTAATTACTTTACCTTTACAAATATTTTGGTACCTGTGTAAAAGAATGCTTTAATTTATTATTAATTTATTAATGTCAACAAACCGTAATATTACGTTACAACCAACATATGTACTATCATATTTGATTCTATGTGGTTACACTTCATGTTTTCAGACATCTTTCTGATGGTATGTTGGCACGTGCAGTGAGTCGTCCCCATAAATGATTGCACGTTAAAGTGCAATGCACCGCAAAAGCTCTCCGCAAAGCATAAACCTTATTGTTTGAGATGATACCATCATCTCGTTTTTACCATCGCACCGCCCGCCATCGGAGTAGAGTTCATCCATACTACCTGGAGCCATTGTGTTCATCCATAGTGCGTTTTCAGAGGTCTTTTCACGTACCATCCGGCTTTGAAATGAGCTCCCCTCCACGGTGTTTCCGGAGCGCTATGACATATCCTTCTTTAAACGAGGCTTGTGGAGAGTACTTGACGGTCTGCCCCTGACATTGCCGAAGTCCATGGGCGACGGTAATCACTCACCATCGTGTGGACCGTATGCTCGTCTGCCTACAATAGCAATTAAAAAAAAAATGTCGGTTACTTATCTTGAACATTTACATCGGTATTGTGAGCATAAAGCCTTTTTTCATTGATTAGATATAATTGGTGTTTCCCTGAATTAATATTGTGTTGCATCACGCAGGCTCGCCGGCCGCGCGCTGGCGGGGCGGGTGTCGTGTTGCGCCTCGTCAGCGAGACGTCGGTAATGACGATAAGCAGAAGCCACGCATCTATTTGTTGATTCTGAACTTAATTGATATTAGCGGAGCGGGCCGTAGGTACTCGCATTATCTCGTAGAGGATGTTGACTGATCGCCTTTTGACTGATTACCGGGAACACGACACGTGGGAACGAATCCCGGCCGTACAACGGATCAATTGTGTCATATTACTCCGTATTGCTTCGTATTGCACATTGCTAATGTTAGATAATCGTTTCTAGGTAGATATTATTGCCACTATTTCATGTATTGGTTTTTGTTCGAATTATTTAGATTTCGCTCAGTATGCGATATCAAGTTTCGATCTTCGTGAGTGAAAAAATTATTTTACTGAATATTTTAAATATATGAATGTAATTTATGATGTTCCAATAGGTATTTCAAACTATAGACCTTTTGTCAATTTCCTCAAATTGAATAACATAGGTATATTTTGGTTCTTAGGCCCTTCTCTTCTCCCCTTCTTCCTCTCAGGAGGCGCCGGAGTCCGACATAACCCGGTCCGTTACCCCCCTCGACCGGGTATCCGTAAATGGATTCCCCAGCGTTAAAAAAAAAAAAAAGGTATATTTTAGTTAGTTAACATTTACTATTAGGATATCCCAAAATGTATACAACAAAACTTAATTAAACCGACAAACATTGATATCGAAACTACAAAAATTCATTATCAATCGAAAAAAAAAAGACACATCCGTCGATAATTCTATTTATATTTCCCACTGACGTTAGCAGGAAACGAAAAAAAAAAAACAGCGTCTATTATAATTTCTCAGGGAGCGTTATTTGTTACGATCTGTTTGTGGACGGGGGTAGGATGCTAAATTCCATATCTCGAACCGTTTAGCGTGTACATGCTACACGACTGTGAGAGATTGTGTCACAAGTGGCCACCGATTATGGTGGAAATGTTCCAGGTAAAGAATACGTCTGGGGACCTCCTCTGGAGTACATGACTTGAAGCGCTCACCGCTCACAAAATTAATCCATCAAGGAGCCTTAAGCTTCCTGCGGCTTCGTGATGACTTGTTTTACATTAAGCAAAATGCTGATAAAATTAATGATAACTTGAACCGAGCGATGTAATAAAAAAAAATTCCGTCGTCGTTTTAAAAAATAGCGAAAATTACACATCTGACTGCAGCATTGAAGTACCTACACAAAGTTTCAGAGAAGTTAACGACGAAATAATTTGATTTTTTAGCATGAATTCAAGAAAAAATTTCAAAGTTTTAAAACAATTACAACACACAGCCGCCATAAGTGCACGATCAAATATGATATGTGGAGGCTGGTGAGCTGCTGCGTGCACTCGTGGAGAGGAGTCATGGTAACACCAGAAACTTATTGGCGAGAGAAGTAGACGCGACTTTTATCTTCTTATTTGCATCCAGCGGTGGCGGTACTCATTATGTTCGATAGCAGTTTGGTAAAAATCGTAATAATTAATACGCTTTATTAGCTTCATATGTATGTTAGAATGTAACGGAATCTTTGAACATGATTTTGAAGTCTTCAAAACGTCGGATTAACTCGAAATTTGGCATATACTTATTAAGGACCGATGATTGAATTGTCATCTTTTAAACTGTTTGATCCGTTATCCTTACTAGGATAATCAGGATTAGCGATTTTTTGTTTTCCTGAGACCCGGAGTGTCTGCGTTGCATTTCAACTAAAAAATGAAATATAAATAATAGTTTAAAAAAACTAAAAAAATACGCTTTTATAGAAAATCCAATTAAAAAATAGAAAATAAATTTAAATTAAAAATAGTGTAAGAAAAAATGATTTTACTGTAAACAAAGCGTGGGGTGCTTTTCAGGATATTGTCAAAATATTTATAGCTATTATCCCAGGTCAGTCTGTTTTACCATTGCGAAAGCTAACTAAAAAAAGGAAATTGTTGGGAAATCGCGAAAATGTTAGAATAGTTGATTAGGTAATTATCGATACTAAAATGTTATTTTGATGATTTTTTATTAATTAGAAATTTTATAGGTTTTGAAATTTTGCCTCTTAGTTATATACCTAGGTGTACGGCTTAATGTCGATTCATGCTTAATGTCATGTTACTATATATGTTTACACGGCGCTATGTGCTTTCCGCAAACTGTTAATAGTTCAACTGAAGTTATCGTATTACCAATTATATTAATTTAATGTGAACTAATTGTATTACTTTTAATTCTTATTTGATATCGAGTGGGAAAAAACTCACAGCCCAGTTTGCTCTGATGATTATAAGTGGTTTACATAAGTCGTCCGTGGGCTCGGCGGCGCAAGGAGGGCAGACCATCCACTGTTTAGCTCAAATTCTATGGATTAGTCATGAATCATCAATGATTCATTCACTCGTACCACCACGTCACTATTTACATTCGCTACGCAAATACCACAGACAATGCCAACTATGTGCTATATTGTGATATATTTATTTAGTCTGTTTTGAGTAATGTAGATTACAAAACATTAAAAGTACATTGCGAATGCAGTGCAAACTAATCTGTGGACATTTCTCTATAATCGCACTCAGTCAATTTGCGGAACTTTATCTTGAATTTCTTGTTTAACTGTTTTTTCCGTTGCATTCTAAAGATATGTTATATCTCCGACAAAATAATTCTAATAAACGACGTTTTTCACAAAGCATGGGTGTGCTGTAATTTTTCAATTTACATATATACAGGTGTATGTGTGTAGTAGTACGTCTGGAGCGTATTTTTTAAAAGTTTATTATGTACTTAAAGAGTTAATGACCGACTATGAACGATTGTTAGCCTTGTACGAGATCGATGGATCCTTTACGAGACTCTCAGATAATTTGTTCGTCCGCGTTGTAGACCATGGACCACGTAGGTTACGACAATCCAAAGACCTGCATTAAGCTCACCTAGGGCAGCACCGGATGTATGTATTGCTATATTAAGCCCGACAGTGTGCGTTAGTTCTTGATTGTCTATTGGCTGTGCCAGGGATGGCGCTGAGCCGCTAAGGCTGTCTTGCCTTGTTTCAAGGACGTGCCGTACTAGACTACAGCATCAGGGACCTCCACCCCACAGTCCATACACAGTTACAGAGGAATTGAGTTTTGGATTTTTTTGGTAAAAACGCACCCGCATTATGTTGTAGACAAGGCTAAATAGATATGTGGAATGTCTTTATTGATTTGAAAACCGTTTTCTTGTTTCAGCACCTCACTGCCCAAATGATAGGTCAGCCAATTTTTGTTGTATAGTCCTAATTGTCAGCACGAGCTGTACTCAACAACGAGTGAGCTACCCGGCAAGAGCACGTGTTAATAAACTTGATAAAGCAATACCAGTTCGTTCACCTTTGTACAGAGATTAGGTGTGTTTGCAGTGTTGGGAAACTGTGATGCATGAGCCTTGAGCTGGCCGAGGAACTACGAGACTGATAACAGACTGTACTTACTGATCTATTTATACTGTGTATAATTTATACTGTGTACATTCGAAGCGTATCTACTTGATTTTATTTTTTATTAATGGCATATGATTTTTTTTCTTTAGAATTTTTTTATTGCTTAAATGGTTACCAGAGCCCATAGACATCAACAACATAGATACCGCTACCCACCTCGAGATACGAGTTCTAAGTCAGTTTTATTGTTTAATTAATGTAAAGTTTATGTAAAGCGGGTGTTAAGTTGAATTGTATTAAGTTGGTCGTGCGAGCACTGCGCGTCCGCCGCCCGTCGCCTATCCCTCACCTTCAGTTTTTTTTTTGCCCTTGTAGGCAGACGAGCATACGGCCCACCTGATGGTGAGTGGTTACCGTCGCCCATGGGCTTCAGAAATACCAGGGGCAGAGTCAAGCCGCTGCCTATTTATTTTTATAAAGAAATTTTAGATTTTATAAACGAAAAAGATTCATCCATTAATGTTATTGCACTACGACGACATTGCTTCGAACGAGGTCTGGCATGGTATTGTCGGTGTCCATATACAGAGAGTAAGTACTCACCACCGGCGCATTACAAGATCACAAAAGTCAAATGAACAATCTAATTAAGACACAGCTTAGAAAGGAAACATTGTAAGTCAAACACAGAAATAACTTGAGAGTTAAGTTACACCTGCATCTTGTTTGCACAGCATACCTTTGACTGATAGCGTGGCGCCGTGCATCCAACGCACACACAATGTCGTAAATTCTTTTATATATGTACAGATTTTATTTAAATATATATTCATTTGTTTTATCACAGACGGAGCGTTTTGTTTAACTTAAAGATCTGAAGTTGAAACTAAATGAAGTTAAATGACTCATTTACTTTTAAATATTATAACTCGTGTCTATGGCTAAACCTTTGGTTATTTCTAACAAAAACAACTATAGTATGTATTCACGAACAAAGACTCACTTAACTTTATTGACTTCGAGAGAAACCGAACTCTTTGCTCCGGGAGACAAGAAAAAACGCTCAAGTTGTCAAAAGTTGTTTTTTAAACAACGAGTCAAAAGGAGCAAGGAAGCGACCGGCGCGCAACAACAACGATTAACGGTTTACGATCGCGAGGGCAGGCTGTACAAACAGCGCCTAATGAACTTGTTGTCATTGTCGGTGGTGACGCTTTGATGTGCACTCGATCGGGTTTTTATTAGCCGGCGCTGGCGGTCGTGCGAGCGCCTCACATCCAACCGATACTAACGCTACTAACACGCATTTTGATTGATTTCAACACATTACACGTGTACCGCAAAGTCCGAGCGAGCGTGCGCGGGCGTGACATGTGCATGTTCTCCGCAGATACGTTTTGAGCTCACACGTACTCGTCGGTCAGCACGAGGGGAATTTATAATGTGACAAAGTTTCAATAAACAATATTACATTCGATTTCAAGAACTTCTTTCGTATCAGGGTGTTTTGCTTTTAGTAAAACTGACATAATCAAACCAAACCAAATGAATGTACTGACACTGATCTTATCGTGCGGTAATTGTATGTTTGGATATGGCGGTGAAGGTTTTAAGATGGTAACGTCTAAGGTAATCTACACAACTACATATCTGCAATTTGACGCATATAAGATAATAGCATGTATACAAAGTGCACCGTGCAGACCCGTGGCTGACCTGATCTCCCGTTTGATATCGTCATAGTCCCTCTGGTTGTCCAGCCGCGCCTCCAGCCTCGCTATGTGTTGCTTCTTCTCATCTAGACGCTCCTCCAGCCTCTGGAGCTGTTGTGCGTGGGCTTCTTGCAATGCTGACAGAGACGCCTGCAGTCTTCTTACGTCTTCTACTAATTGAGCGATCTGTGGAGAGAACGAGTCAAGTTACTTGGTTGAACAACTAAAACGGTCGGTGCAGTTGTTAAGTTAGGTTAGAGGGCCTTTTTGAGACACGCTCGCGTACTGCCGCGCTGTGTCCTCGTTGCGAAGATGGGACCGGACGAGTCCATTATCTTGCAGAAGGAGGTGGGGGAGCGAGAGAGGGAAAACTTTTCTTCCCTCTTGGCGTCGTACAACCGCCGCCGAGCCGGGGATTAGAGCAGGGCGTTCGTCCAGCTCCCACCAATATAAGAAGGCGGCTTCCTCCTCCTAATGGTCACGGATGACCTAATGGGGTCGAGGCTGCGTCGCACGCTACCGTCACTCCAGCGAGCTGGCACCAGGAGGACGGGACGACGCGTTGGCAGCTACGGTCCGCGTTTTCGTCGTCGCCGGACGTACTCTGGAAGAGCAATCCGGTCGGCGGTGTATCACGTTTCGACCAGGTGCGCTGGTTCTAGGGGGGGTATCCCAGAACACCAGAGGCACTACCTGGTCGGTCTGACGGGCCCCCGTACCGCGGAGACCGGCGTCGTTGATCGTTGACGATCGCCTCGGTCGGGTGTCCTCGGGGAGGAACGCGAGTCTGGTTGTAATGTTGACGCGGACCGGAGGTCAGGTGAGTGAGTGTAAGGAGAGTTCTTTGGTAGGGACCTAAAAACATCCTTGGGCCCGCGGTCCGTTCTCACCGTCAAAACCTGCATACCCCGCGCACCCTCTAGGCACGGACACTTTTTGTCAGAGGTTTTTCCCCCTGGACTAAAAAAAAAAGGATAACGGCCCGGCAAGGCCCTCTTTCTACATCAGATATCACGGGAGACAGCTTGTTAGAATTCACACGTCGCTAAGTCTGCTCAGCTGTGCTCACGGACAGTTGGATATCAATGTGTTTATAGTATTCTTATTTAATACGGAAGGTGGTGTTTAAGTTGTATTTTATTGTAAGTTAATTTAGAAGAATGAATAAAACAAACCAAGAAAAAGCTTCGTCTGTGCTGACACTGACAGTAACTGCATTCGGTATACGACCGAACAACGACTCAGCAACCAACGCGCGACAACTACTGACTGTGTGTGTGTGTCATCTGTTACATGGTCGGCCATTTTTAAAGTAATAAAACTTAATTTACATTCACAACAAAATGATTGAATTCGTCAAACAAATCTTCGCGTTTTTGTTTGATACGCATAATATATTTAATTACACTATAAACTCATATAATAATATATTGTACTGCGGCAATCTAATGAAGTTTCTAGTGAAGAGATTGATCCATGTAATGTAACTGTAGGTTCTTATATCTGATAAGAAAAATGATACAAATATTTACTACTGTGCTGATGTTATATTTAGTTGATAACATATTTTATATTGTGTGCTTTATTCGTAAGGCGACTAAAGTTTTAAAGATATTGTTTAGCAGCAGCGGGTGGCATCAAGGGTTGACTTAAATCGAAGTCCGAAGCTAAAACTGACAACTACTAAGACCAGCACTAATATCCGTCAGGCAGTCGTCCCGACAGTGGAAATATCCTTCAATGTATAACACATAAAACATACGTGTCGTCCACAAACAGATATCGTCGAAAGAAAATTATAGGTAATACCTCCGGTGATTAAGGTACGTCATAGTAATTATAGAAAATCGTTCTTTATTTGAATGGTTTTAAAGTTGAGATTGGTCTGTAAGGGTCGATGTATCGGCCTTCGGTAAGTATCAATTGTTCAGTGTCGGGTAGAGTGCAGTCGACCGCGGAGATGCGTATCGCTCCAAGACGGACGCCGCGGATGCCAAGGTCCCCGACAATGACATGTCAAGCAGAACGGCGCGAGTCGCGACCAGTGTGAAGCCCGCGCTCTAATGTGGGACGCTCCAATCAACACCTTGGAATACGTTGAAGGTCTCAACCATTACCAGCCTTTGCGGTCTATTACAGTACAACCCAGACCTCATGGTTCAAGGTGGCAACTGCCAGCAGTGAGCACGTTTCATGGCTAATGGGATTATAGACACATTAGTAACATAAAATATGTATATAGTGTATTATTTTATTTACATCAAAATACAGTTTAGCCTAGTAAAACTATAGCACAAATTGAGAAACAACATTTAAAGCTATTGCTTCACCACTTTTGTATGTTTTTTTATATTTCAAAATCCCAAATTGCTTTTATATTTCTAATGTTCCTTCTTCTAATGTTTCAATATTCAAAATTCCATTTATGTCATCTTTATAACATATTAACCTCTTTTAAGACAAATCGTATAGAGTTTACATGTATTACATAAATACTTTATGTTGTATGTATTTCATTATTTTACATTTGCATTGAGACCAAAATCAAACAACTAAATGACAAAGATGTTTAAAAATAGGAAACGAACGACAATTTGACGGTTTTTTGACAATTTACGTCAAGACTGTATTATTATGTTAGTTGATCTTTGATTTCAATGTGTACTCTATGGATAATTACAGAAATTAGCTGCAAAAACAACCCTGAGTACACTCAATTGTATGCTTTATAGCCGAGTACTTAAACGACAAAACCACGTGAACAAGAAGCATGCCTTGACATACCTAAGTAAGTTGATAATAGAGTAAATAACATTCGAAGTGGCCTTGAATGAACGAATGCTGTAAATGTTCGTTTCATTAATTTTTTTTTTTAATCCCCTTCAACGAGATGTCGTAAATGTTATGACGTCATTATTGTAAAGCGCACTTGATGGCTTTTATCAAATTTATAATATCATTAAATTATAAAATAAATCTTTGGAGATTTACCGCGATCATAGTTCGGTGTTATCAGGTGCGCGCGACCGCCGAGGTCGGCTTCACTCGACTTACCCTCGCACTGGAAGTCGCGCTGGGCTCCACGGGGACCCTACTGATACGTCTCTCCGAGCCAAGAGTTCTGACCGCCTCATCAGGTAAAAGATAAATAAATACGAAACTCTGTTCCCCGTCATGAGGGTTCATCTAATTTGTGAACAAAACGTATAAAACTGTAGGATCGGAGCGGACATCCTCTGGTCGCGCCCCGCGCCGCGTGTAATTATCGTCTTAATTCGGTGGCGCGCTGACCGCCACTAGCCGCGGTCCACTGCGCGGCTGTAGCGGGTACATAGGGCGCCCGCACTGTGCAAGTCATAGAAGATATAGACATAACTCACTGAGTTTTTCGCCGGATCTTCTCATTGATTCGCGATTCCGCTAGTAGATTCAGCGAAGCACTGCTCTTGCTAGGGGACTAGTGTTAGCACATTCTCTCAGGTTGAGCCCGTGAGCTCACCTACCGGTCCGCGCGTAGTTGGGATAGCTCCTTAGGGTACCAACGATTTGGAAGGGAAAAAAAAAAGTGATATTCCTTATGTTCATGAATAATATACTTAGTTTCAATACGATGTACGATTTATTATTTCAACGGATTCAAGGCTTTGTCGTTTGGCGTGTAAAGTATTACTTACGTAATATAGTTAAACGCCTTTATATCTTCAATGGAATTTAAAATTTATTACCCCCCCCCCCCGGGCCGAAAGTGGCAAATTTAGTCCCGCTGCGCTAAACAAACTTGCCACTTTCCGCCTTTGTCGGACAAAAAAATAGTATACAGCCCTTGGAAAGTAAAGAAGTAAACCTCAGATCACATGTTTGTTATATGTGATCTGAGGCTTTTCTTATTTTCCTTCCCAAGGGATATATCCCAATACTATTACTGTTTATCTCGTGTTTACGTAATTGTATATCATATCGTACCAGTGATTTGAATCAGTAAGTGTACAATTATACAATTGTATAAATGTTATTCCAGGAAAACTCGTCTGTTTATATCTTGCGCCGCGTATTCCTTTGTAGGGGTTGAAGGGCAACCCCCGACAATTGCCTACAATCGTTACTATAACGTTGTCGGTGCTCGCCACAGCTTTTTACCGGTCGTTTTTAGTTTAATTGTAGCCTCGTGTCTACGGACGTCTCTTAAATCCAGATTAAACTTTAAATTTTCACGTAAAAATGTTACAAGTTGACGAGGTTCGGTCTAGTTTGATGTTTTAACTTTTTAATTAGACTAGTGCATGTTATGTCGTGTGTTGAGGAAATAGCTTCGGTGTCATGTGGGTCATTACTTCGCCCACGCTCTGGCGACTTCTGGGATCAACCCCCGGCCTCAAGTTGTGTCACTCGGAGTTCAACAATACTTACCGAGATATACATTACGAGAGGCGTACTGACTGTGGGCCATGTCAATGGTATATACCAAGGGCGTCAGTGGCCAGTCAATATCGGGTAGTTTTTATGAAATTGTTAGCTCCCCGTGTTATGTGTTTCGTTATCCTGGCCCCTCTGTCCCCTAGTGACGCAGGTACAATAGAGTTACACTATTAACTATATTTCACTTCAGAATTCAAAACGGCAGACACATTTAAAAGTCCGCAGTAAATAAAATCACTAATTTGAAGACACATGACCCCATAAAAGTATGGTAATGTAAGAATAAAGCATGATTTCTTTGTTGGAGTGGCTGATAAGGTCGCCGGAGACAGTTGGCCGTTATTTATTGCTGTGGAGCATCCAGTTCTTGAAGGGTTGCAGCGGGGAATGCGCTGATAGCCACACGTGATGCATTTATGCAGACGAGGTCTCGTTAAGGTTACTTCTTAATATGCATGTGCTTTGTTTTGTACAAGGCGGCTTCAGGGTCGGACAATATACTGCCACGTTTGATATACGATAATTTTGTGTCATAGCGACACCTCATGCCGCAATACGAACGGCTTGGGATCGAGAAGGTAGTGGTAGAGTTGGTATTACTACCACGGATGAGCGGAGGGCATCTGGAGGCGGAGGCTCACCCGGCCGGCTGATGAAAAGCTCAACATACTAATTATTCGGGTGGAATTCCCTGTAATTTGATTTTGTTTATTGCTACAGGAAAATTGCAGGCAGGAAAATTTACTTCCTCTTTTTTCCACTAAAATAACCAAGCGAATAATGCCTATTTAGTTTCATCGGTATCAGTAAATTAGCAATAAGATTTAATTTCAGTCACTCGGCTGTACATGCACCGATAGGATGACATTTGAGTCAATAATGTTATTGGCGTTGTGTTGATGCGCAGCAAGAGCTCAGTCGGAGGTTCTAGGGCGACAAACGACAGACAAACGACAGACAGACAATAAACGAGACCAAACTTATAATTGCTTCATTTCGGTTGTCTGCGATCGGAAACGGTTGCGCTGCTCCGCGGAATTCTGTGCCTTTGCTGAAAAACATATTCAGCTGTAGCGGATTTGTTCTGTTTACAATCAAATTATTTAAAGATTTTTTTAGTTCCTCTATATTTTATCTCGAGTCTGACACATACCCAGTGTCGAGCCAAAATCTAAAATGTACAAATGATTCTATGATTGATGAATAAATAGTTTACGTGTCACGTGAAAAATGATATTCATTACAGTTATAACCATCTCCGATGTTTCGTTGATAACAAATTATGTTTTAATGCTCCGAGATTATGTTTAAGAACGCAATAGAAAATCTGTAGGTATATAATTGGCGTCATTATTTGCTTCGAGCTAATGTCGACCATGTTTGCTAATGTCAAAAACCGAATTGACGTTCCAATTTGAAAGTTTCGAACGCCGAAATGATTGCCAGCGTTGAATTAAAATTTTTACCTGACTCGCACGATTTGACGTCTGATTGACAGCTCTGACGTTTATTGTCAATCGGAGCCGCGTTCCGACCGAGCGTTCTGTTAAAATTTTGAATATTTATGAATTGTGTGAATTGTCCCGTCGTGTTAAAATAACGTTTTCATTTTATCACTTTTAATTTGGTATAGATTCGCTGCAAAAGCTCGTTATATTGTTCGGTAAAAGGTAAAACGGATAGTTGGAAAATCTCTTTTCGAAATTCCCGTCCAACTGTTCAATCATTCACGTCATTTATCATTTCACGTCCGACAGAGAGCCAGTAAAAGGGAAACTAAACTCGGACGTAGGAAGTGGAGCGTCTTTTTATTCTGTTGGTACGCCTCGCTCAGGTCGGAAGCTTAGTTTTGCCCTTACTACGGTCTTAGCTTAGGTTCTGAAAAAAGTATTTATCTACATTTATAAATTTATACCGACTTTTTATGAAGCCGCTTGTTTGAAATGTTACGTCTGAAGATATAAATGTATTATCACTTGTTACTTTCAGTAAGCCTATGTTTGACAAGTGGCGTGGCGTTAAGTTGGGCGTGTTCAGATCCGCGGTCGTGAGTTCCTCTTGAGGAGTACTATACCAAGCTCCGATGTACTTCTTCAGACATCTCGTGTCGTGAGTTGTAAGTCAACACTCATTTAGTGTACAATACGTAACTCACAAACAGCATAAACATCTCTAAGCTTCCGAAACATAATTTTCCTTCCTGTGGTAAGACCAAGACTCCGATTTTCCCCTGCTTTGAATTTCATTGAGCTAATAACTCTGTCCGCCGCCGGCCGACCTCATGTTTGACCAGTTTGACACACCGCCGACATGAATCCCACTTTATGATGGCGGCTGTATCGCGGCGTACTTTTTTCCGTATAAATTCCGTCCGTCCATATGTCGACTTGTCTCGTGAGTTCCTTTGTGATTGAGCCTCATCTATTGTCAAAGAGAATCGATGCGGGTTTGCTTTTATTAGTTCCTCTATATTGACGTTGTTCTTTCACTTTTCATTTTTAATGGGATTTTCGTTCTTTTGATTGGATTTTCGTAGGATTGAACGTCAATCATTATGACTTGTGTTGCACTAAACAACACTATAGAAAGTATCACTAGCGGTTAGCTTTAGCTTTAGTTGGAGTTTAGCGTAAATGAAAATTAATTGAATTGTGGTGGTTAAATAAAATTAATTTACTGGTGGTAGGTCCTCTTGTGAGTCCGCACGGGTAGGTACCACCACCCTGCCTATTTCTGCCGTGAAGCAGTAATGCGTTTCTGTTTGAAGGGTGGGGCAGCCGTTGTAACGATACTTGAGACCTTAGAACTTTATATCTCAAGGTGGTGGCGCATTTACGCTGTAGATGTCTATAGGCTCCAGTAACCGATTAACACCGGGTGGGCTGTGAGCTCGTCCACCCATAGAATGAGTCGACGTTTTATCGTTTATTAGCACTTTGTTCTGTTTATTAGGATATTCTTCTTATGTTCTTAGGATAGTCTTATTATGTTCCAACAAAAATGCAACATATAAAGTTAGTAAGCTACAGTATTCTTTTTTTTTTTTTTTTTATTGCCCTTGTAGGCAGACGAGCATACGGCCCATCTGATGGTGAGTGGTTACCGTTGCCCATGGACTTCAGCAATGCCAGGGGCAGAGCCAAGCCGCTGCCTACAAAATTCTATACAAAATAACTGTTACACGGTAAACTGGGCAGTCGACGTTATAAATGAAAACCTACATCATATAATTTATATATTAATACGTGAAGCAAAAACTTTGTATCCCTTTTTACGAAAATTGCGCGGACGGAGGAGAATGAAATTTTCCACACTTATAGAGAAGGAGTGCAGAATGTTAATATTTTTTAAAATAATGCATAAAAGATACATTAAATCAGGAAAAAAAAACATTACACACACTACATACCATGTATTTGACGCACACACGCATGCATACTGTTTATTGTCAAACTTTTGTTCTTGACGTCTGTGGTCAAATTGAGAATAGATTAAATATTGTTTGTCTTTATTAATATTTTTTTATAGTGTAGTCTTGGCGATATTTGTGATTATAGAAGTATAAAATACAATCATAAGAGTGTACAAACTTATTATACAATTCCAATTAATTATTATAGTCGAATTTCGACTACTGCGGGACCTCTAGTATAAGTAATATTTTAAAGAAAAATTGTATTTTAATTAAAAGTATACTCGGATAAATCGGATAACGTTTAAGCCGCCAGCCCGACTAGTATTGAAGCTACGTTCTGGAACGCCGAAATAAGTCTGACTTTGATTTACGTCTGATTTTCCTTTTTTTTTCCTACCTAAGCTGAGAGCCTTGAGAGGCTATTTCAGCGTAACCCTAACTTTGTAGGTGAGCTCACGGGGCTCAAACCTGATGACGTTGCTAACACGAACCCTAGCAAGAGCCGTGCTTCGCAGAATCTACCACCGGATCGGAAACGCGACCCACTGAGAAGATCCGGTGAGAAACTCAGTGGGCTGTGTCTGAGAGTTAATTTACTCGTCGAGCCCTTTGTCGCAAGCGACGGGTTCGACAAGAACGGTGACCGGTGCTTGAAGTACCTAAAAGCACCGTTAGTGGATCGGGAGGATCCGAGATGACGTCTGATTTTCCCACAACCAACGCTACAACGAACCTACGCCTATCCTACCGCACGCTACTACTTCCAAAATCGCGAGTAATTCATAAGCAATAGTTATTCGAAACTATAACTACATACATACATACATCTATTTCCTTACTTTTTAATACGCTTTTATTAGCTTCAGACGTATGTATGTTAGTAACGGAATCTTTGAACATGACTTTGACTCCCTTCAAAACGTCGGATTTACCCGAAATTTGGTATACTTATTAAGGATCGGTGACAATAAAATATATAAAAAAAAATTGAAAAAAAATTAATGAAAAAATTGAAATTCAACTAAAAAATTTAGAATAAATAATAGTTTAAATAAATCCTAATAATAAATTTAAATAATATCCTGAAAAGCACCCCACGCTTTTTTTACAATAAAATTATTTTTTCTTGCACTATTTTTAATTCAAATTTATTAAAATTTATTATCTATTTTTTAGTTGGATTTTCTATAAAAGCGTATTGTGTTAGTTTTTTTAACGACTTTTACTTACTTATATTACTTATTACTATTACTTATACTATTACTATACTATTACTTATTTATTTTTCAAACGTTTAACATTACAACTATCATGTCACTAACAATGCTAATACAAATTCATTGCCACTTCAGCTTGCTTAAGCGTTGAACTATGTCGGTAAGTCTGGTTCTCTCGCGAAGGAGTTCGTTCCGGATAGGATCCCTTAGAGAAATACCGAGCATAGCTGGGTCGGTTCACAGCTCGCTGGGCGCTTTTAAACGCTTAGTGATCATTAAATAAAAAAAGCAATAGGTAAAATAGGGTTAATTTTGTTTTTTGGAACGAAGTTCCTTATGGGATGATGCGGAGGAGTACCCTAACCTTGAAAAAACGTCCGTAACGTAAGATTTTTATTAGTAATGCACACAGTGTACGACTTAACTTTATAATAACGTACAATAACGTACAAAAAATTATTATAAGTAATTAGAAGTTACGTAATATTGGGGCGGCTTGAGGCTCGAGGGCCGCACGATGACCACGCACGCGGCACAACAAGTACATCCGACGTTCTGATGCTAATATTTATGATTGACTATTGCCGATACATTTTTGAAGGTCCAGCTGTACGCGAGTTCCACCACCCACCCTCATTTCGTTAAAGTATTCTGTTTTCTATAATTTCCAGGCGATGTTACAGTAGTGCGGCGCGAGGTGGCGCATGGCGGGCCGAAACTTGCATTTGCAATTATTCTTAATTTACGAGCGCGTCCCTCGGTAGCGTTTAATACGTAGGTACGTATCTTTAGCTGAATTTGCTCGTTTTAAAAACCGTTGTATTTCTTTTTCGGAAATATATTCGATGTTAATAACACCTTGTGCTTTCTGGCGTTTCGTGAGGTTTGATTTAAAAGTGTTCGTGGAATAAATAGTCTGTACTGATAACGAGTTTTTTTAGTGCGGTTGCGGATAACCACCCGCCCCGAGTTATAAAATAGAGTCGATACGTGAATAAGTATGTCTAGTCTTCACAGTTTTTGATCTATATGGTTTGATTATTTTTTTCAGTTTTTTTTAATAATTGTTAATAGCGGTATGCAGCGGCTTGGCTGTCTTCCTGGCATTGCTGACGTCCATGGGCAACGGTAACCACTTACCATCAAGTGCGCCGTACAGTCGTTTGCCTACACGGACAATAAAAAAATGGTTATCCGATATCCCCCGCACCGCTTCCAGAACATTATACATCCGTGACGTCACCCTCCTTCCACGGTATTTGCACAACTCCTCAATGCTTTATTTCGTCTGTTTGTCTATTTGTTCAGTCTAATTAGAAAACTCGGAATCAGCTAATGCTCGTTATTGAATTTCATTTTATTATCGATGTATTTTGAGTACTTCGTTTTGACCGTTAGAGCTGTACGGATGCATGGCGCGAGCCAATGGCATAGGCGGCCACCGCACCGATCATTCATGCCGATGTGATTTTGTCCATTTCTTTATTGTTTAGTATTGATTTCGCCTGGTGCATGTCGTATGCCACTATTGAATTATTATCTGTAGTATTACTACAGATAATTAAAATTGTTTTTCATAATCACCAACACTACAAACAATGCACTGCGATCGATATAATTGCACACATTAAAACTAAAAATAGCACTCATTTAATGACGTGTAAAATAAATGAATTATCCTTTATCAATTATAGAGTTCGAGGGAAAATAGAAAAAAAATATTAAAAAGATACGTGAAACATTCAAGATGGCAATCGTCATAGATTAAAATACTTCTCAGACATGACCCGGCCTTCTAACGCAATTACTATACTACGCGCTCTGGCTGCCTCTGAGAGCCGCGCTCTTATTTCTGTGTAATTATAAATAAAATTGACAGTAATTGCGTTTATTTTTATAATGTGGGCTCGTTAAATATTTCTCGAATGTATGAAAATGTCAGTAATGCAGCGCACTAAAGTTAGACTTAATTAATGCAATTTAGCGAAACAGTGATTAAAGTTATAGAAACACGACATGTTTGCTTTATGAAAATGGAAGATTAATTGGCGCGGACGGGGTCGATTGGTTTAGAATTTTATTATTCCACTTCAAACTCGTATTCCAAGCATGAAATAATTATTATGACGGAGCTTGTACGTGCACAGTACAGATAGTACAGAGCGTATGGGATTCAAGCGTCGCCGCCGCCGAGAGGACTTACTGCTCAAATGGTTTTCAAAGACTTTGTAGTGCGTCATTGCTTATGAGGATGTTGGACAAAAACCAAACTGATGTGTCACGTCTTTGTTTGTCCGCTCTGTGTCGCGGCGGCGCGGCTAGGACTGGTCCGGTCGGGGGCGGCTTGCTTTGGTCTATTTTGTCGTTTAATTAACTACTATGAAATTTTAATGGCACGAGTGAGAGTTGAAACAGACAATTACGTTTTTTGCTCGCAAATAACTTCATACCTGTACAAGGTTTACTTGAAGCTTAGTGCTTCATTACTTTAGTGCTGTTTACTCTACGAATCATGGCGAGTCCAGCCGCCTCTTAGGCAAAACAACAAGACAAGGTTAACAAGAGTCGTTACTATTGTTAATGACAAGGTGCTGAGGTGGCATTATGTCATATAAAACCACAAACAAGAAATAAATGCTATTAAAAAATAATAAATAATCTGAATTTCGGAGTTGATCTTGTAAGCTCCCCCATCTCGGAGCTGGTGCAGAATCATTCCGCAAAGCACAAAAGGTCTATCGGAAGGAAAACGAAAGGGTAATACGGGCGTAAGATGCGCATCGTCACACACGGGCGCAGCCAACGCACAGGGCTGCCAACTCTAATCTATTTTAATTTATTCATTATATAATACTAAATTGTCGAATAGAATGTAATTTCATGAAGATTTTTATCATAGGTGGTGGGCAATCTACAGCGAAGAATGATTGCTGAAGAATGATTCACTCCACAGAGAGAGGGGCCATACTAATAGACAAGAAAACAGGTTAAACATTATAGGCTTGGCTCATAATAAAATACATTACCAGTAGGTTCCACATCGTTAGTATTTTGGGGATTTTACGACGAAGGGAAGATCTTCCACCGAGCGGATGATATTGCTCGGTAGACCGACGGTCCAAATGTTGTTGTTCCGAACTTGTATATATGCGCTTTATCTTGAAAATGCCGTAAGCGAGATTCAGGCATCTGTCAATTATCTTGCGTTGTATGATGGCTACCCGCCACATCACTCCCCTCCGAGACCGGAGGTCGTGTCATTTAGTTAGCGTTGTCTGTGCTGAGATTAGCTTGAAGTGCCAGTGCTTGCTCGAAGTTTGCGGTGAGTCGAAACTGAGCTTGAATGCTGCGTGATTGTCGCCAGTGCTGCTTGAAGTCTGCGGTGAGTCGAGACTGAGCTTGAATGCTGCGCGATGAGGCAGTGTAGGTGCGTGCCGTAGGGCCAGGAAGCGCGGTGAGTCGGCTGCGATGGTCCTGTTGAGGCTGCGATGCTGGCTTGCTGTGGGACGACTGTCGATGACTTGCTTTTATCTGCGAGGATGCGGGGATTGTGGTAGCCGAAGTTCTTGATGCGCTGATGATGAATCAGAAGGTTGCGTGTTCACATCTCGTCGCAGGTCACCAGTTTGGGGAGCTTAACGACAAAGGGAAGATCTTCCACCGAGCGGGTGATATTGCTCGGTAGACCGACGGTCCGAACGGTGTTGTTCGGAACTTGTATATATGCGCTTTATCTTGAAAATGTCGTAAGCGAGATTCAGGCATCTGTCAATTATCTTGCGTTGTATGATGGCTACCCGCCACATCACTCCCCTCCGAGACCGGAGGTCGTGTCATTTAGCGTTGTCTGTGCTGAGATTAGCTTGAAGTGCCAGTGCTTGCTCGAAGTTTGCGGTGAGTCGAAACTGAGCTTGAATGCTGCGTGATTGTCGCCAGTGCTGCTTGAAGTCTGCGGTGAGTCGAGACTGAGCTCGAATGCTGCGCGATGAGGCAGTGTAGGTGCGTGCCGTAGGGCCAGGAAGCGCGGTGAGTCGGCTGCGATGGTCCTGTTGAGGCTGCGATGCTGGCTTGCTGTGGGACGACTGTCGATGACTTGCTTTTATCTGCGAGGATGCGGGGATTGTGGTAGCCGAAGTTCTTGATGCGCTGATGATGAATCAGAAGGTTGCGTGTTCACATCTCGTCGCAGGTCACCAGTTTGGGGAGCTTAACGACAAAGGGAAGATCTTCCACCGAGCGGGTGATATTGCTCGGTAGACCGACGGTCCGAACGGTGTTGTTCGGAACTTGTATATATGCGCTTTATCTTGAAAATGTCGTAAGCGAGATTCAGGCATCTGTCAATTATCTTGCGTTGTATGATGGCTACCCGCCACAGTATTCGTGAACATACTTTACGTACGTAGGAGTCATTTGTGAACTAAGACATATAATTTTGTAAATATGTCATCATCACTCTCCTGCCCTTCTCCCAGTCACCTGGGGTCCGCGCAACATGTTTTCTTCTTCCATACTCCTCTAGCACATACCATTTCTTCGCTCACTCCCTTCTTACACATATCGTCTTTCACGCATCTTGTAAATATGTAAAAGTTGTGTTTGTTCGTGTTCGCTCGTTTAGTACCACCAACTCAAGAAGAGCTCGTGGTCCACTTGGTGTTGAGTCGATACCGATGGCGATAGCTACAACTACGTGATTACGTGAACTGCGTCTCATCTAATTATATTTATATATATATAAATATATGCATGTGTATAATAAAAATCTTACATTTATTTCTGGAAGAGCGGAGTCTCCTAATACAGGCTTGCACACGTAAAAGGAGACTCCAATCATTGTATTGTTTTGACTCGTTTTTTAAAATAAAGTATTTTTGTATTTTTTTTGTGTTTTGTATAATTCAGGGGAAATTACGGCACAATTAAAAAAAATCCGTTATCTGGTACCTGTAACACAAGTTCTTTACGAACTTAGCACGGGACCAGTTAACGTGGCGTGATTGTTAGTAAATATTTATTTATTTATTTATCTTTACAGCCTCCAGCCAGTAAACGATCAAACAGTTACTGTTCAACGATTAGATGTATGGTAGAGACAGCCCTGCGTTCACAATTTTGCATATTGCCCAAATCGCTCGGTACACCCTACAAGAATACATTTTTACTACCACGTTACAAAACTGTATTTGCTGCTCACAAACTTCCTATCGTTCTATTTTTAACCTTATTCTTTTGACACAAGGGCTAGTTAAATAATTACGATTGTAAATCCAAGTTGTTAAGTAATAAGGGTGACATTTTGAGGGATGTTACTGAGATCTTAATCGTGGAGTGTATTGCGTATTGATTTCTTTATTGTTTTAGTTTTCGTAGAAAATATTTGCAAGGTACTTTAGTTGGTGGACACTTGCGAGTACTTAATTAAAATTATGTATGTTCATGTTTCGTTACAGGGAATTAATTATACATGCAAAGAACAATGTTTGCTTTATTGAACAATAAAACAAAAATAATACATTAGGAAGTACCTAAGTAATTAACAGGGTTTACAATTATCGATTAATTTTATGATCACTAAGTGAGGCGTTGTTAGGTTTCTCATGGATTACCACTTTTAGATGCCTCGTCTGAAGAAGCAAGCAATGACACATTCCAAATGAGAAGCTTCGCTGGTCTACATCGGCATCGAGCATCGAGCATCGAGCATCGAGTCGCATCACTACATAGTATAAAACAAAGTCGCTTTCTCTGTCCCTTTTATCCCTATGCTTAAATCTTTAAAACTATGCAACGGATTTTGATGCGGATTTTTTTAATAGATAAGAGTGATTGAAGAGGAAGTTTTATATGTATAATAACATCCATTAAATAGTGGAGAAATCAATAATAAATAACAGTTTCCGAAGCGAAGCGAGGGCGGGTCGCGCTAGTCGGAATATAAATCTCAATTAAAGTAATCGAGTAGAAGCATTTGTCGAGTCGTGAAGTCGCGTTCGTTAACACACTTCCCGAGTTACGTTCTCGAACTACCCCCGTTTACAGAAATACGTCGAGGACAAACTAATAAACGTGAATGTTTAATATTCCGAATCTTCTACGGGCCCCTCCGACAGAATTTCAATACGAGGCTAAAGTAATATCAAGCGGGGAGGGCACACGGGATTTTTCAGTCTTATGGAGCAACTTATTTGTTGAATGTATCTCAGATAGAAGTTATCAGGTATAGTTAGGACAATGTTGCCAAATGCCGAGTTTATCTAATTATTGAAAACCAAATAGTATGTTAATGTGGTAATCATTCTGGGCCGTTCATAATATTGCAATAACATTGAGCACACATGAAAAAGTAGAATGATGATGACTAAATACGGTTTTGCTTACTAGACGGATTTTTTACAAATAATAATAAAAAACGTAAAACTTCCATACTGGTTGCAGTTACTGTTGGTAGGACCTCTTGAGAGTCCGCGCGGGTTGGTACCACCACCCTGCCTATTTCTGCCGTGAAGAACACGTTTCAGTTTGAAGGGTGGGGCAGCCGTTGTAACTATACTTAAGACCTCAGCACTTATACCCATCAATCCAATAAAAAAATTTATGTGAAATTGCTAATTTTCACTGGAGCACTAGAGATAAGCAACCGTAAGATCGCTCGTCTGCGCGCCCCAGTTATCACATTTCACCGAACAATATTGTACAAGACATAGCATCGTGCAGTTCCGAGTTCCCTTCCCGAACGGAGACTGTAACGGCCGATCCGGAGAGTGATTTCCCTTGAAACCAATGTACCATATAAATACCATTATTTTGAAACATTCGCGCCTTAATACCGCCATGTTGGAGCGCGGGAAACGGTTGAGACCTTTCGACGTTTTGTGCTCAAGACGTGATCTGCTTTGTTTTCCGAATGTTGCTCTGAATCATTTCGATAATGTTTCTTAGGAGAGCGTTGTTAATTTTATATGTAGATTAGTTTTCTGCTTAAGCTGATGTTGTGAACAAACTTGTTAAATATCTGCGTGCTCTCTGATGCGACAAAAAATATAATTGCTTAAGATTTGCGGTAGGCAGCGGCTTGGCTCTGCCCCTTGCATTGCTGAAGTCCATGGACGACGGTAACCACTCACCATCAGGTATGCTCATCTGCCTACAAGGGCAATAAAAAAAAAAAAAAGGTTGGAGGTAAATAGAGAACAGTGCAGCCACTTTAGACACAACGTTTGTAGCGTCAACTGCGAGAAAGTTTTCCATTTACAGGCTCATTAGTTGTTATCGTCGCCCGTTTTATGTATCTGCCTATCGAAGATCTGCAACCTGTGTGCCTAGAAGATGTAAGTCAAAGTGACAGCTTGTCATTTTTCTATTTATAATCGTGAGGTCGTGAGGTGCAGGGGGCGACCGGTCCCCCTCACGACTAACTAAATCAGACATCCGAACCAATTGTACATTCAATTAGTACAGAACTTGTATTGGTTCTTAGATCGCGACTTGTGCCGTGTTGCCAACCTTGGGAAATATTGCAGTTTCATATCGACTATTCTGGTATTTATTTGTAAAAGTATTTTTGTAGTAGGATTATTGTGTTGTTGCAAGTTAATTTGTGGATTTCTAAATATATCAAGACTGAATTTATTTGTAGCTTAGATGGATGTTTTTAGTTTCCGCGAGCAAGGATGTCAGTATTTGATTATTAAACGTTATAAATAAAAACTGTAGAAACGAAAATAACAAATGAAATGGTTGAATATCATTCTATTGTTTAATCTGGTCATTATTATTTTGTTAATACAATGACTGAAGTATTTTTAAAACAGAATTAACAGTAGGGTAAATACTAAGCTGAATGAATTGGCGGAAACTTTTAAAAATTAGACTCGCAGTCTAGTGTTTATTATTATTTTTCTCTGATAAATGTAGAAATGATTATATATGTATATATGTGTAAATTTTATATTATTATCATGATATAAGATTGTGTACGTTGTTGTATATTATATTATATACATTTCTATATACCGTGTATGTGTTTGTATACGTATATAATATTATTATTAATTTTCTTATTTTCGCAAAAAATAATGCACCTACCACAGGACTCTCTACACTACCTTTGGTTGACTGGTAGAGAACGCCTCAGGCATTAAGTCGGCCATTGTACCATTGCGCATGAAGTTGAATAAATAAATAAAGTTGAACATGTTTACGACTCGGGAAAATATCACTCATATATACCTTACTCTTTATCTTTAAAACTTAAGATAATAGACCATAATTTTATCAAACTGAGTCACAAGTCTAGCAACACCGTACGTTTCGTTTCGCATCGAGCCGCCACGACGCGCACGTTTCTTATCGCGAGACGATTTTACGAACGAATTAATCCGAAAACATACGGATTCTATCTCCCAGGCGGCCCCTCCGCGATACCCGCCGACTATTGTACTGTGCACAACTTAATTAAATAGGTACGTGCATTCACTTACTGTACTGGATTCGTCTTGAGCACCTTTAGCTATGCCAATGCCAACAGTTTCGTGGTTTTAACCGACGCAATCAACAATAACAAGAGAACACAGCGTTCAACTTATTACCGAAAATTTAGTTTCATCCGGAATCCTTTTTCAGGAAACCTCCTGTATTGTTGAATTTATATAAAACGGCAACATTACATACGTTCGAAATCTAAAATCAAAATAAAGTAAATCAGTTCGAAGTCTAATTGAATTACCGAAGCACAGCGGCTATAAATACTTCGAAATTTGAATTAATAAGCAATATTCCATAATTGAATAGACAACTTTATAAAATCCGTAACCACAGACAAAATAGGGGAAGTGAAAAAATATTGATATTTATTGTATTGTCTATTATATTATCGGCTATTGATCATTGATCGCGCCTCGATATCGGGACTGTATTGATGGATTGATATTAATGGCATACGGATTTGTGGGGAGGCCGCCCGGCCCGGCACTCGCTTGCACCACAATGGGATATTATGTTGTTCACATACAAACGATTTCATTTTGAGTTTTTGTATGTTTCTGTTTGTTTGGCAGGCTTATGAATTTAGAATGGACGATGTAATTGGAATAATTGATTGTTTGTCAATATGTGTGTTGGGCAAATATTGTGGGTACGTAACGGTGTCAAGGGGTCGCAGATTCAAGGTCGTTCCCGTTTATGTTATGTCGAGGAGTTCTTGAAGGATGAATGGGTTCACGGATATTATATTATTAAGCAGAGATTGATAACAGCATTTGTAATACAAAAGTATATCTTCACACCATGTGGCAGTACTTCAAACGCTCATTACAAACAAACGTACATAAAAGTAATGATATGGAATCCACAGTCGTCATTCGTTCTAACAATGGCGCCCATATTCGCGCTCACACTTCAATATGCGAAATTGACACCGCAATATTACAAACAGAAATAAGATTGCCTGGAGCCTCCCCTCGCTGAGGGGTGGCAGGGGGTGCTACTTTATTATCCAGAATGTCTTCACGATTGAAACCAATTGTTAATTGAGCTATATCTATGAAAATTGCGTTCCGTGCGTCACCGATTCTTATCGGAATTTGTCGTTGAATTTATTACAACAATGGCGACCGGGTCTGCGCTGCGTGGAACGGGACGTTGTTCGAACGTTCGAATTTTAACGATTCATATTTCGAATTGGGCACTTAAACGATTCTGGAATCGAACATTCCTCTGTGATCACAAACATTCGGAATTAGTACTCAAGTGTAGATTAGAGTGCTCTATACCGACACGCATCGCACGCAACTTTGCGGCAGGATACAGCTAGACCGTGACACCGAGTTGTGTGGCGTTGCAACTCCAAAACCAGCTATTTAAACATATAGTTTTTGTACCAAATAGCAATATTGGACGCGATCAGCCGCTCGTGTTTGTGAAGCAATTATACAGAGCAGGAAGGAAGGCCGGGGCCGACAATAGTTAGACAAATGAATAAATCCAAATGGAAATTTCCCTATTCGTGAACAATAGTTAGATTTTAGAGGCTGTATCTCGTACAGACAGATTGATTGGGGCCGCGCCCGGGAGGAGCGGGGAGTGGGGGGACGACTCGAAGACTCAAATCATTGCGGTTCTTCCGTACTTTACAATTTTAATTCGAGAAACAGAAACAACCCAGTGCAGTCATACTCAATGTGAGGTTCGCTGCTGCTGTAACTTTAATATTGTATTTTTGTAGGTTTACGCAGTCAGATTGATCGAACACTGATTGTTAAAGATGAGGAGAGCTCATGGCGTTTTAAGTGGGCAGTTACGCAATATGTCTTAGCAAGCGATGTACACACATAGTTGACATGTCTTGATCATTGGGCCCATTGGCTCGGTCACGTGGCGGCTGTGCAGAGTGCCTGCGACACCCCCGGCACGGAATCGTAATGTTGTGATCAAGCTACAATAAACAAAAATAAGAAATCCGCCATAACTGTACAGTCCATAAATTCAGACAAAATCTCAAGTTTCGACATTAATAATACGATTGCGTTCACATAAATAACATTTCTCTCTCCATATTTTGTTACCTGGGCTCGTTTGTTACGATTTTATTATGAAAATGAATGGCAGACGAGCGAGGGGGCGCGGGGGTGGGGGCGAGGGAGCGCGGGGGCGCCACTAGAGGGGGTGGCATACGATCAAAAGGGTTCGTAATTCGGCAACGGTTGCACACTACACCAACTATGAGAGTTTTATGGGCCCGAATCTTTTATGGGATAATCAAATTTTGTTAATATTAATGTCTTTTAATTCGTATTACGGAATCGATTCTGGCTTTGTGAGGCTCTAATTGTACCGGAGATCGGTGTACCTGAAGTTTTGGTCGTTGGGATAGTTAGTATACTTTTTAGGGTTGCCTCACTATTTAAAGACTAAGTGAGTATTCGATATTATTATTCATAATGTTTGACGTTTAATATGTGTGAATGGAATGGAATTTAATTTAGTTTTCACTAGTCTCCGTACGATGGGAATCATATATAATATTGTCTCAACATAAACAGTGTCACTCTCGGAAGCGCATCACTACGTGTGCGTACATCACGTCAAAATCATTCGAGTCACTACATGGTCACTGCACAAGGGGGTCGCGGGTTCGAATCCCGCCAAAGGAAGATAATAATAATAATAATAATAATTACATTTACAAATATTTGTATGATAAATATAAAATGTCTTTTCCAGGGTTATGGATGTATTTTAAATATATATGTGTATAATAAAAATCTTACATTTATTTCCGTTATGTGGTACCCGTAACACAAGTTCTTTACGAACTTAGCACGGGACCAGTTAACGTGGCGTGATTGTTAGTAAATATTTATTTATTTATTTGACGGGAGTTGCTAGACCAATAAGACGTACCAGCTCATGGCTTAGCAGCAGCACTTCTTAGTAGTTCTCTGTAGGTAACGCGCGACATTGTCGTGTCGGGGGCCACGTATGCGATTGGTCGGACCGCGCGCTCGGCTCCCGGTTATGCTAATAAGTAATTACGTCTCGAACGTTGTTATAAACAGTACAAAGCGCTAACAAAGAGACCGATCGAAAAACCAACATCATTATTCTCGTTTCCCGCTCTCACCTATCATTATTTTAATTGAAAACTCCGCGTGACGTTAACTTATTTTTGACATGTCGCCTCTTACAATTAATTTGCGGGTTGTGTCGCGGCCGCCATTTTGAAACGTAACGTTTTAGCGAAAAGCGACTTTGTTTTCGTTTATTTCACTCCGTGTGCTGGTTATTTGTCTGAATTAATTGGAATTTTCATTATTCAACGGCCACACGTGTAATTAGAATAGCACGACTTCCACAGACGACTTGTATTGTTGTGCGCGAAACTGAACGGAATCAAAATAGTTGTGACGAAAATTGTCAATCGTAAAATACAACTAGAATACTTTTAATTAGTATTGAATGTACGTAGAATATAAGAAGCGCAGAGCTGCAGCCGACACACGCTTAGATACAGGAACGTGGATGTGAACCATAAAGTTATATTAGACTTACCGATCCAACGTACACATGAAACATTAAATGTGATCGTGGAAACCTGTGAAAATATGTAAATTGATCCTCGGAGATGTCGGGCCGGCGGACTGAGTGAAATTTGAATATAAACTTTCCGCCTCCGTCGTATAAGCGCCATTTATTTCGGCCGCTCATAAAATATAATGATTTTTGCCGTAGTTCACGGCTGTGCCCACACTGCGGGCGCGGACGGGCCCCTCTGATACATCGACAGGTATCTCCGTAACTTAATTAGATCGTTGGACGACCCGAGGTAAGAGTCGGGAATAATGAACCTCACGGCTCACCGCCCGCACCAGCTCTGTGCTGCGCCTCGTATGCGCTCTAACCTGACGTCCTAGTCTAACCAGCGCTCGTCAGATGCACTGGAATTCTTTTAGATGAATTTGTGAACTTAGCAGGACGAGCTCCACCATCTCGAGGTGCTTTAAAGCTTGCTGTTAAGTGGTTAGCTCAGCCGATAGACACTTACAACGTAAATGCCACCACACACTTTGAACATAAGTTCTAAGTCTTCTTTTTTATAGTAAAACGGCTGCCCCACCCTTTAAACCGAAACGCATTACTGCATCACGGCAGAAATAGGCAGGGTGGTGGTACCTACCCGTGCGAACTCACAAGACACCCACCCGACAACCAGTAATTACGCAATTTATAATTTTTGCGTGTTTAATTCTTACTTCACGATGTAATTTTTTTACCGTGGAGGTCAATCGTGAACATTTAAGTACGTATTTCATTAGAAAAATCGATGGCTGCTTCCGGGATTCGAAGCCCGGCACTGTCGCCTCGCCCGTATGCGAACTCTTATCCCTTAGGCCACGACGACGCTACAGGCTGCAGAGCGGCTCGTGAGTTTTTCTCTTTACTTGGAAAAATGCGCAAAGCGGCAAAAAAAAACGTTAGGCCAGCTGGCCTCGAGTGGCTACTAGAGTTCCGCCAGTCCACCTTGACGCGTCAGTCATCCTTCATCACATATGTAGTTCTTGAACACGTGTCGGTTATGTTTCCACAACTATATACTTAGAAACATTGAAGAGTACTTGACAGAGAATTTGAACTCCAGAATATTAGTCCAAGGACGCTCCATGGTGTCCCGTTCCCGAAGAATCCAGGAGTTGTCAGACAACGGAGGACAGCTCGTGATCTATGACTGGCCTTAGACTAACACAAAATAACAGAGAATAGTCTCTATCGGAAGGTTTCTATCAATATTGAATTCAATCTAATCTTTGTATTTGTCGTCTTCACGTTGAGTATCCTGCACAAAAAGTAGCTCTGTGAAGTGGTCACTACAACGAGCCACCGCCGGTAGGTATACGTTCAACATAAAAAGACAATAAAGAGGAAATCACGGAACGTATTATGAAAAATAAAACTCATAGATAAATATGCAGAGCGCGAAACCCATTATTGAAATTCAACTTCTCTATAACGCAAATTTTTATAAAAGGAATAAAAATGCCGCGAAATGGACGCCACTCGCCTGAATAAGAGATCGACATTATTTACATAAAAAACAAATAATACACGCCGGAGACGGGATGCGTGCATAAAATTAAAATCGATGAGAACTTCTACCCTCCGAATTAAATATCACTGTCCTGACGCACACACGCGCACACGGACACGCGGGATACGCACACAGGCGCAGCGCAAGATCTAGACTCGAGCAGGAGCGACGTTCGGCGCTAGTAGCTCCAGAATGTCAACCCTTTGACGGCTGAACTAGTTCGTTCGAAATTCAAATCGCTCATGACGCGTTCGGTGTTCGAAGTCTTACAGCAGGGTGAGGATTGTTTCGAGTAACGTAACGGTTGCATCGATTACTGCATTCGAATTTCAAAATAACAGTGGCGGTTCAAATGCAGGCGCATTCTTCCGAACTATAGAAAACTGACATTAAAAAATCGCACGTTACCAATGGGGTGTGCTTAAAATATCGGTCCGCGCTTATTTGCATACTAACTAAAATAATTTATTATTTTTTCTCGAAGGGGTCGTCTACTTGGGGTGAGTCTCCACACAATGGGTATGACTAGAGACTGAGTGTTATTGGCCTGATCGGGGTGCTTTATACGCAAAATCATGTTTGATGTTTTAAAATCGGCAACAATATTCATTCGGCAGCCGTTCGATGATTTCATACTTTTTAATCAGATTCATAAAGTTTGCAGACGTAAACAAAATAGTTACGAGCCCACGTGTGTACAGACAGATATAAGAATATTAATATGCGGGCGCGCTGAAATGCAATATTCGTCGAAACGGATGCTTAAAAGTTTCGGGAATCAAAGCGATACGAAAATCAAAGTAGCGTCGGCAAAAGGACGAGTCGAGGCTTCGGTCGGATTGCATCCTTACAAAACAAGCGTGTGATTGTACGAAACAAAACGCTCAACTTTCCGAGCTCTCGTTTCGTTCGCGTAAAACTTTGTCGGCTCTGCGCGCACTTACTCTGTGTCGCGTCATCGCTGCGGCGTCAATATCCGCTTCCGATTGCGATTTGTCATTTTAGTTTTCTTTTTTTTTTCAATGATACGATCGGAGTTGCAAATTTTGAGTGTTCGATTTTATGAATTCAGCCGCCCGGGGAAGTTTTACAAAAGGGTCGTCGGTTTGATGTCGGATCAAAGGGTAGATTTGCAGTCTGAATTTGATTTTTCCGATACTAAACATGTTGTTAATTTATATTTTAGATAGGAATACGTGGGATTAGTCGGGACCTAAAGGACCATGTATGTAAATGTGTACTTCACTTATGTGCGCATGAATGATTTCCACGATGAGCAAATAACATCAAGTAATTAGATACAAAACCGGAAAATATAAATTTGCGTAATTATTAGGCCATCTTGTATGGAAAACATCTGGATGGGAACTATTCAGAAGATGGAATTCATCACAAAGGAGCTAGATTTAGAATGGCGTGGACAGATGGGCCCAGAACCGATTAATAATCGAAAATGTCCTTATTCATTATTTAAATAAAAAAGGGATATTATTTTGTAATCACTTTTAGGAAAATCCATCAAACATATATAAAATAAAATTACTGTTTTGGTGTCGCTCCTCCAGACATTCTGTAGCGAATGAAATTATCATTTCGTATCAAAGGGAATAATTTTAAATATCTATACACAAACACAGGCTCGGGTTAGGTCCAGACGCACCCACACTGACACATAAGATTTATATCCGATACATTAGGAGCCAGAAATTATTGTTTTAACGTCATGCCAGCTACACCGATGGCGAGCACACTTTGCATATTATGCTTTTCGGTTTGAAGAACAATTTTAATAAAATAAAGACTTTGACATCATGCCTTGCATGCCTTTATGTTTTGGTTCTATTGGATCCAGCGAGCACGTAGAGAAGTCACTTCACAGAATCACAAGTTTTAAAACAAACTTCATCAGTCCAAAGATGTCCGTCTCCTAGACTTACATCTCGTACTACGGCATGCGAATTCTACGTTGAATTGATGCATAATATGTGTTCGTATTTTTATTATTATTTTCTGTATTCGGTCTGTGGCTTTTGTTTCGGAAGCTCGCGACGTTTAAGGGCTTAATTGTGGAGGTGCCGTGCCGCCATCCGCCAGTTCTTGTTATTGTATTATTTTATATCGTGTACTTGTATCTATTACCCAGTAATAGTTCTAGTATGAAACAATATATACGCATCTTAGACAGAGGATAGTTCCAACTAAAACAAAACGATATTTTCAATTTAGTGTATTGTTGCTTTATGTCATAGATAATAAAGGAGCAGCAGTACGTAGCGGCTCCGCTGACGTCCGCGATTGACGGTGACCACTTACCATCAGGCGGGCTGTATGCTCGTTTGCACGGATCTTACATGTTTAGTGGTGTTGTCCATCTAGAAAAAGTGGATTTAAATCCAATTTCAATGCGTTTCATACAGGTAAGCGTGAGCGTTAATGAGCACGCTTCATTTAAGCTACGTTTTATAGGTACTTATTTTATGAGAGTTTGATGAGTCAACCGCAGATTGAAGAGAACAAGTGACAAGGAAGTCCTGTTGACTAATTTCTTCAAAATCCAGAAAGTAGATTTCGATGCCCAGAATTAATTGCTTAAAAACAGAGACTAAATGAGTGTACACGTTGCGTGGTGTAAATATATATTTTTTTCTAAATTTCCAAATAACATAACGCCATTAGCACGCACACATACAAATACTTATGAATATTTATAAACTATATGTATATTTTATTACATTAGTGTGTGTGAGGGAGGGTTTCACACAACAGATATTCAATCAAAATCAACCCCTTTATGTGTCCGATATCTTTCCATTCACCCCTCGTTTTGTATTTTGTTACTTCTCTTGATGAATTTAGATAATTCTGAGTTATGGATGCTGTGTCGGAGACGTACATACAGCTTTGGAGATGTAAAGTCTCAGATTTTGAATATTCGTTGATTTACAAACGGGTCGAGTCCCGAGCGACGCGCGTGCGGTTGTGTGACTTTGCGTTTAGTGGACGAAGACTGCTTCATTGGTATCGTCTCCCACGAGACACACCATCCACGAGATGGTAAGAACTTGGTAGTCATTCGGACCATCGCCGTCAAGACAATAGAAGGCGACAGTTAACTTCTGAGGAGTTTGCTCACACTTGCTAAGAACTGTCCTGTCGTTGTGATACCTGTCAAGGAATGAATCAAACACATTCTTTGTCTACCCCAAAACAAATGATCAGACGTGAAGCCTGACGTCATAGAGTAATTAATATTCAGATGTGACGAACCTCTCTCTCTCTCGGCTTATCACGAAGATGTTTTTTGTTTGAAACATAAAATTAATTTAGCTTCGCCATCCCTAGCAGATATGAAATGATCTGTTTGTCTTTCTTATATCCGTTTTTGTGTCATCAATAATAAAATTTAACAATGAACTTCGGCCGCGTGCCTAATGATTTTCTGAATCCTATTTTCCAAGGATTATGATTTCCCGCAGGCAGTTGTTTGTTTATGTAAATAAAATCGTCGGTTAAGTCGTCGGGTTATTTTTTTTGTAAAATATAACATATTGTATGCTGATATTTGCTAGGGCTTCTTGAGCAATGCTGATTATCAATCCTCAATGTTCGCGAGTGGCGGTGACTACTTATGATCAAGTGCGCTGTATCACGTCTGTGCCTTTAGACAATAAAAATCGTAGAAGTTCATAATTAAATAACATTTTACCGATTTTAAAGAGAGCCTTCATATATTTCGATATGAATATTCGTTAGCACGCGTCATGTTGCGAGATACGGCCGGACGGAAGTTATAAGCGATTACTTTTTCTTATTCTACGACGGATTGTAGCGCGTTTGATAAACGATTGAGCCTTCAAACACTTTCGTTCTTTATAGTACTCAAATGTCTAGCATCCTGAAGAATGTTTGTGGTCTGAAAGATAGGTCCTGGATTTTTCATAAATATTTCTTACAGAGATATTTGTGTGCGTGTAATATGTGTCATTTCGTACAGTTACACTAACATGTTGTGGTTCGCTGTTGATAGTGATACTGATATACTAAGCTTGAATCCTATGTTTGTACATTTTCTTAAAAACACTGGTTTGGTTGAGTTTTCGTTATTTTATTAATGTTCCTATTTATAAGTATCGAATACACAAACATACACTAGTCCTGCAGAACCAGTCGACGCGACATTACAAAGCATAATGATGTAAGTCGATTTAAAACGCGGACTCATGGTAAACACTAACATAATTTGTTTTTTGCACACAAAAAATATATTTAAAGGACGTCTTTACTGAAAGCAGGCATTGTTATAGTGTCATTAGTGTTTCCGTGCGGGCTGTCCGCTGTCCGCTCATCCCTTGGGCCTCCGGTCAAGACGATCCCTTTTTCGGGCGGGTTGTTCACCTTGTATCGAAAGGGTTAATTCTGTAGGGTAGACAGAGAGCCCACGATTATGAGGTATGCGTGCCAGAAATATTATGTTTTTTATCATTTTTGGGGTTTGAAAAGGGACGCCGCGGATCGTCTGCGTTACTCCTTTTGTTTTGCGTTCGATAAGCGGTCGGTCACCGTGAAAATGTACATTTTATATAAATAATACACGTCGTGTACTTTGTAACGGATCCGACGAGACTGCTCGCTGCTTTTGTATTCCGTATTCATTGGCGTGATCCTCGGGCAGGTTGTGCCAACTACAATACGAACTGACGGGGACATTGAAAATGGAAGTTTGTATCGCTTTCAACATTCACCACGAGCAGCGTCCTGGGAGAGTGCTCATAGCAATGCTCAAAGTTCAATGCTTATGTTAATGTTTTAGGTGAAATCAAGTAAACATACACGATATTTATACAAAAATGTCGTATTTATAACGATACTATTGTATTACTGCTCGTGGGATGTGCGTGCATCACGTGGTCTAATTTTTTTTGATCGCAATAGATGAGTTGACCGGCTCATGACTCACCTAGATTTAAGTTATTAGAGGAATTAGATTTAGTTTAAATTCTAGTCATGCTTATTTTGCTACTACTGATACTGATCTTTAGAAGGTAATAAATTATGTATTGAAAAAAGAGTAAGATCTGAGCATCTTACCTATTCTGCTCAGCAGTGAAACTGCATTCCTAATTAATGATAAAGTCGTGATAATTGAAGAGTTCCAGTAAAGTCATGTTTTAACTTTTTAAATTTATTTGACTTTGATGTCTTTTAAGATCTCCAACTGAAGTCTGCCAACATAATTATATACTAAATAACCAATAACCAATCGATACATAAAGAGTTGACCCCCAAAATCTGTCACCCTTCTTCGTTAGGGTGGATTCGCGCTGATTTTTGAACCCCGTTCTGAATCTTGTCCCCCGTGTATAGACCCCGCGAATACCATCGTATATACACGAGATATACATTATAGTTGAATAATAGATAAGAAAATTAAAACTGCGCCCTTGGGCTTAAGTCGGTTTGTAATCTAGCTCCGCGGGCGCACACACACTCACACACACTTTGAGAGAACTTTGAACTAATCAAAAGTTGAAAACTAAATCCCGCTACAAAAATGTGGTACATTATATTTATTGTGACGTCATGTTCTATGTTAACACGGAGAGCTGACGAATACAGAATCGCAATATTTGCTCAAATATCCTTGAATATGGTCCGTGAAGTAAAACTAGGTGTCCGGTACCCTGTACACAGGGTTTTTTTATTGCCCTAGTAAGCAGACGAGCATACGGTCCACCTGATGGTGAGTGGATACTGTCGCCCATGGACGTCAGCAATGCCAGGGACAGAGCCAAGCCGTTGCCTACCCTACAAACAGTTACACTGAGGTTTATAGTTCTCTGCCGCCTCAAATAAGTACTGGGCCCGGCGGGGTGTTATGGGATTGGGAGCATTAATTGATGAACTGATGCCTGAACCTTGAGAGAGATACTAGCACGGATCGGGGATCGGGAGCGGAACACATGGTGCTCCCCGGCTCGGCCCTTTAACAAGATTTTAATACTAAATTACTTAATACTATTATTTAATAGTAAAGATAAGAAGAACGATGAGATCGGAGCTTCCATCCCACATAAGTAATATATTGCTCATACTATCGATTTTACTAAAATCTTGATACAAACATTTTTACATCACAATATATTGTCTACTTATAGACGCACACAGCCTAAGTAAATGTAATGAGCAAAAATCAAATATAAAAATCTTATGTGACAAAATGTATCGGTAAATAATAGGGGGTTGGTGGCCAATCGATTGATCAGTCGCCAGGGGGGAGGAATCAAAGGGGTAAATTTAAAATATTACAAGAGGGTCGGTCTATCTGTTGTGTGTAGGGTAGTTTAGACGATTGAGAAGATAGTACTGCTAGCACCATTTGATGGACTTGCTTACATCAGTGTAGTTTGGTAGATGAGCTCACGGCACACTTGATGCTAAGTGATTAACAGAGTATTAAGACATCCCAACAAAAATGACAAACTTATTTTCTTTAACACGCTTACATTGGCTTGTCTAGCTGCCTACATATGTAACTGAATCTTTCAACGTAACCTTGACTAACTACACTCGATTATACAATTTGTAAGCATATGAAGGATTTACGAAAATTCAACAATTTTATAATCTTATCTGATTAAAAATGTCTAATTGAATTTTAATTAAAACGAGTTACTTTAGTTTTGAATTTCGTCGTTGTCAAACCAAAATCTACTACTATGTGCACTTTTTGAGATTTTTACTTTTTGACCTTTTCGTATAGTTCACAGCCCTATCTACCGTATAAAAAAATGTTATGTATAGCTTTAATATTTATCTCTAGCTTTCATTTGATATAGTTCTTAAAAATTCACCTTCATATAAAAAAATTATACGAAAATATTTTTACTCGTTAATTCAAAATAGAGTTTTTACACAGAGCAGATTTTGGTTTGACAGCGACGATTTGTTTTTCGAATGCTCATGTCGCTGCGTGTTCCTATGGGGGGCGATCATGGGGGTCTGGTGGTCGCGCAACCCTCGATGGGCAGGTCCGCGGAGCCATCGAGTCTCCACAAGTTCGGAAAGCCACGTTGTAAAGAGGATAGCTTTGATGCGGATAAATGCAGTTTTATCGTGGGGCGGCATGCGATCGCCGCGATTATTGTGGATTCGAACTCATAGCGTTTAGCCGCTCACACTTGAGCCGCGTGCTCACAGACTGGGCATATAAAAAAAGGAAAATGTTTGCAATATTTTTTACTGGTGGTAGGACCTCTTGAGAGTCCGCGCGGGTAGGTACCACCACACTGCCTTTTTTTTTGTTTCACCCTGCCTGTTTTGTTATTTACGTTGTAGATTTCTATGGGCTCCAGTAACCACTTAACACCAGGTGGGCTGTGAGCTCGTCCACCCATCTAAGCAATAAAAAAAATTTAAAATTTCTGTATGAATCGTATGAATACTTTCCATACCTGATTTACACATTATAAAAGCATTGCAATATTCGACATGTATCCGCTCGCTTGGTTTTAAGAGATAACCGAAGCTCATAGACATGACTGCCTTGAGGCTAGAGATCGACGTCTCAAGCAATGAGGCATAATTCAGTACCGTGCTTCAGTCGATAAAGTTCATCAGGCATCGCTAAATAGACACGGCGCTAGTTAGTTGGTAAACGTCGTGAGTCAGGCTCGCGTGACCGGGGTGCAAGGTTTGACACGGAACGCTACGGTGTTGTACTCAAATTTTCGCGTTAAATTCTCGTATTTCGGGTGTGTAATTAACGATTGCTATCTTTTTAGTTTATGCTTAGTTTTATTGTTTGCTTTCAAGATGGCCGACTTTGTATATTATACGTTGTATATACGTTGTCAGTCTGCATGGACGGGCCCGTCTTGCCGACTGTGTGTACCACGAAACTATCACGGACTCAGTTCGTATGTAGAAATGTAGTTTTTTTTTTTGATTTCGTTGTTCCATGGGTGATAGCTGCTCCAGACCACACGGGCCCCGAGCCCAGGTGCCTTCGATGAAGATATTTACGCACGCAATCCATTTGACGGAATACCGTATGCCTTCGTATATGCTATTGTGCAGCTTGCAGACCCAGGTGGCCATTAGTGGCTATTTATCAGTCTAGCAAAGCCAGCTTGCTCTTAGTGGTCAGATAAGATCAGATAAGAGAAGCAATGCAAGCCGGAGTCGCGAACATGACAATCAACAAATCTCTTGTTCTAGTTGTCATCTTTTCCGAATAACAGCATATGTTGGTCAATCTAGCAAGCAATGTTTAATATATATTCATTCCCGATCCTGCAGACCAAATGATAAACAGTCGACATCGCCCAAAACACGTCATTTCGGATCCTCCCGATCCACTAACGGTGCTTTTAGGTACCACAAGCACCGGTCATCGTTCTCGTCGAATCCGCCGCTTGCAACGAAGGGCTCGACGAGTAAATTAACCCACAGACACAGCCCACTGAGTTTCTCGCCGGATCTTCTCAGTGGGTCGGGTTTGCGATCCGGAGGTAGATTCTGCGAAGCACAGCTCTTGTTAGGGTTCGTGTTAGCAACAACGTCAGGTTTGAGCCCCGTGAATTCACCTACTCGCCCGGTGACGCTAATATGGTTTCTCAAGATCATCACCTTAGGTAGGAAAAAAAAAAGCGATGTATATGCTCGGTGGAAGATATTCCTCATGTGGACGTTCCCTACATGTATCAATAACAAATATGTTCCAAACATGTATTAGTGCAAAGATTTGCCAACAATGAGCACGCGTGAACATATTTAGCGTAAGTTACTTCCAGAAAAATAGCTCGAGAAGCACATATGTATGAAAGTATGTTGACGAATAACAATTTTATTTTATCTATCCTTGAAAATGGCGACATTAAAAAAAAAAACAAAGTACTTCAGAGGGCATCACGCAACAGCACCGAGAAATGGTCTTCATCGATCCATCAATGTTACGTTTAAATTTATGTATGCGAAATAAATATTAATGAACACACACACACACACACACATACAACCCTTCCGCCCCTAACGAATACCACTAATAAATGTGTATAATTAATCATTTGAAAAGTTGATGGCGAAATCAAGGTATTTATAGTGTGGCGGTTTTCATTTGGGGACCACTGAGCGGGTGACAAAAGCAGACTAGATTTCTCCACTGACTTTATTTGTATAGATCGATGATTACTGTTCGAAAAGAGCAGCCGATCCTTATACAATCCTATGTCTTCCTGGGCGGACAGACACGTACAATCGTTATATAAGAGAGTTGGCGAGCAGTTTCCATTTGGAAAGAGAACCGATAAAAACATTTCGACAATGTAATAATTATTATATATACTGATGGCAGGACGTCTTTTGAGTACGTACGCGTAGATAACACTATCCTGCCTATTTCTGCCGTGAAGCAGTAATGCGTTTCGGTTTGAAGAGTGGGGCAGCCGTTGTACTGTTACAACTGAGACCTTCGAACTAATGTCTCAAGGTGGGTGGTGGCATTCACGTTGTAGATGTCTATGGGCTCCGCTAACCACTTAAAACTGAATCTTTCAACGACTGCTTTAATAGTTTTGCTGTTTTCTGCCAACAGGCCTTATATTATTTCACTTAGCTCGGATTTTTTTTCAAACAACGTGTCCTGACCCTCTGGTAACACCGTGGAGTGTAGCTTGTTCCAGAGCCGGATCGTATGCGTATGAGTGTAAGTTTGTTAGGCGTCTCGCATCACGCCACGGACGCTACTCTTAATATTTTCACGTTCACAATAACTTCCTTATAATCATGAACCCTTCCTCGTAAATTTACCAAGTCATCAGAAATCAATGGAGCAACACACGAGAGAGGACATAAATCACATACACTGAAGGCATACATTCTATTAATTATATTAGAGACGTTTATGGGGATAATGCGAAATCGATATGCTTCTGTTTGTTTAAAACGAGATAATGATAACGTTCATGAAATGATAATGTGAATGATTCAGCTTGGCGTTTAGGTCGTGTCTACAGCTACCACCGCTCCAACTGATCATGTTGATGCTACGATCTGGTCGGAGGCTAACCGTGCTCTGTGTGATCAGTTCACTAGTTCTTCTCAATAAATAGAACGTAAATGGCTAATGGCTTTCGCGACGAATGCGGTCTGTTTAGAAGAACAACCGATGTTGTCTACGAGGTAATTGGCACTTTAACCTCATATCTGAATACGGCCCACCTAGTTTTAAGTAGTTTCCGACGCTAATATATATCACTAGCTGCCAGACCACACTTGACTCAGGGCAGAACAAGGTAGGAAGGTGCTACCGATCCACACACACATGTAGCTGATCCAAGTTGTGCAGCTTCAAAGCCAATCGTCGTTTCATTCGCGCACGTAACTAACTCAGAAACTAAGAGCTTTCTCTAGATATTATACATAAACTTCAATGAAAGAGGAGCCATTTCTCCAAATGGCCGCTTTCATTATCCAAATATCGGGATGCGATGTCGTTAGCACTTTCCAAACCATAAACTGTCAATAAAAGTACTTCGAATGTCAGACATTAGCATATCCGAGCCGTTAAAAACAAAATAGAAGAGTCGAAACAATCACAAGGAATTAATAACCCGTTCAATTTTTTGCTTCATCTTGTGACATCGGAAGTGTTGCCGTGTTTATTACATCTCAAGAATATCCTGATTGTGACGATTTTTTTTGAAGTCGCATCTATTAATGGAAGTCTATAAAAAATCAGAGATTCATTTTTGAATCTGTTGAAATTTTATATGTCATTCTAGAAAAAGATTGCTTTGAATAACTCATCAAATAAATAAAGTCGCTCGGTTGCTAAATGAAAAAAACGATATACGAACTTATATGATTCCAGGGTTCGTTTGCTGATTAAGTGACTTAGAGGCCCTAATACCTAATTAAAATACAACGAAAGTCTTATTTTAAAACCGAAATAATTAATAATTTAAAAGAATGAAATAGTGAAACTCCATCATTCCGACCCACGCTTATCGATAAAACTGACAGTCGATAAAAGAAAAAAAATGGCCGCTTTTAATTGTCACGCGATCAGCGTTTAACGTTTGACGTTTCGAGATTAAGGCCCGTGAACGTGAAACGCTATTAATGGATTTAAATTCGAACGATATTGACAAATTAGTGCCATTAATAACCCGATGCGGAGAGCCTTAATGTTCTTTATTGTTCTATTTATCTGACTACGATTGTCTAAATAGATTGTTAATTTTAACCATTGGTTTGCGGTAATGGTTTTTTGAAAAGATTGATACTGCATTGGGATAGATGATGATAAAAAATTTAATGTTATATTTAAGTGCAATGTCACTTTAACGAATAAGCTCGGGGAGCACATTGTCCGTCTGCACCATTCCGGCGAGCGCCTAGATCGGACTGTGCACATTTTCTGCTAGACCCTGCAGGGTGTCGCTAATTTAGTGCATCGTCCATGTTTTTCTAGCTGAGGGTTTTATAACTACGTTTGTCATAAAGCAAGTATTGTTTCTGTCCTCTACCTACAATGTGTCTCTCACACATTTTATTGATGCAAATTCTTAGATTATACATACAATGAGTATTTTATACATTGGGGGCAATTTCAGACGAAAAAAACAACAACATTTTCTTAACATCACTCATATAGACTTGTTCTGTGAAGAACAAAAATTAACAACAATTCATCTTACATTTGAAACTTCTCACTACTGTTTACCTGAAACAAATTAAAACACTTATTATTTCACTGTCTTATACAAATGAACGAGGCTGCACCGATTTAGCAGTAATATAATTGCGAAATATTGCAAAAAGTAATCTTTAACTGCATTAAGGACGATACAAAGCATTCCAAACAAGACGGGGAACAAATCGTCTAACCATCTGGAAAGGGGTCGGAGGGGGACGGGTGCTACGGGAGGGGAGCGGGGTGGAATCGTACAATTCATAAAACGGATTTATCGACACTGCATAACCGATTTTAGAGACATCCCTACTTTAACGGTTAATGAGCCGTGTGCCGTCTGCTTGAGATTTTTAAATAATACCGATTTGGGGAAATGACTGGGGGCGTACAATGTTACGTGATAATGCGTATGTTCCTTCATGTTTTGAGCGATTTCGAAGGTACTCCGAGAGCTCGAGTTGTAATTTGCTATGCGAATGTGTCATTAATACAGTCAATGACAGTGAACTCTCACGAATACACACAATGAATTGGACACACAGTAGTGCGACCTCGCCTGGAACTTATGGTTTCATTTCGCGAAATATAAACATACTAAATTACAGTACGTATACTCTAATTAAATAATTTTAGTAAATTTATACATTTACAGGAAATTCATGTTGATATTTTGTTTGTCATTGCCGTTCGAATATATGGAAAAGTCCATTCTCTGAATACTTTTTTTTTTTCGTACCTAAACTGGTAGCCTTGAGAGGCTATTCCAGCGTAACCTTAACTAGTAGGTGAGCTCACGGGGCTCAAACCTGACGACATTGCTAACACGAACCCTAGCAAGAGCCGTGCTTCGCAGAATCTACCACCGGATCGGAAACGCGACCCACTGAGAAAATCCGGCGAGAAACTCAGTGGGCTGTGTCTATGGGTTAATTTACGGTGACCGGTGCTTGAAGTACCTCGAAGCACCGTTAGTGGATCGGGAGGATAGATATCCTTGTTGTATTCAGATGAATACAAAACATCCGATTAAACTTAGAATCGCGCTCAAGATGATTTAAGATCTTTGTCCTTCCGAGCAACACCGTCCGCTTGCCGAGAGATCTTGATCCCTTGAACTACGAACTAGTAAATATCCATCACCTCCTTTGCTGATATTTTCCCCAGTATTTGAAGCAATTGAAACACTAGTTGTTTTTAACTGCTTAGATAGGTGAACAAGCTTCCGCCTGATGATAAGTGATCACCGGAGGTCATAAAGATCACAATAGAAATTCAGCTTCCCATCTTGAAATACGAGAAGATGGTTGAAGGTTCCATTATACGGCTCATGGCTCTTCCCCTCAAATTGAAACGTACGAGTATGAGTACTTCGCGGCAGAACTACGCAGGACGATGGCACCTTCCCATGAGGGCCCATTACAAGGTACACTTTACCACCAGTTAATAAAGAAATATGAAAAACATAGTTTTTGAAAATCACATTAAATGAGCAAAATATCAAATGATATTTCATCGATGTACCTTTATCACATCCCTATAGGTATACTTTATACAATCTGTAATAAACGATATGAAGGTTATTCGTTCAGATGACGTGGGACGTCAGAGTGACAAATGTCAAGCAAGTAGGGAAGCGCTCGGCAAATGAAGCCAACAGAAGATATGAGGAATCTTGATACAATCGTCATAAAATTGTATTGATCAGGTTTTTTTTTTAATAAATAGAAAACCGTTTTGCCTACTTCAGCCGCGGAGTCAAACGTGCCAGAAATGGCTAAAAATATGGCAGTTATTCCAATATACGTAGAGACTTTGACCTAATGTCTCAAGATGCCGGCATTAACATTTGAGGTCTTCGGACTCCGGTGACTGATTAACTTTAGGTGGACTGTGAACTCGCACTACCATTGCAATGCCATGAAATAACGATGAAATGTTAAATTTAAAAAAAATACTTCACGGAGATACAACCTTACTACTCTGACTACCTGTTGAGAAATGCGTACGTCCTGATACACACGACACTGAGAGATCCACAGTGGGCCGGCACATACACAGACACGCCGCAGCATCAGGGAATTAATTGTATTATTGTAGCGCTTGGATGAGGAATGGAAGAATTATCAATTAGAATAAGAAAATGGCGCGGAGGGGCCACACTGAGGGCTTTGTTCACGTCAACGTGCGCGTGTGTGTGCGCGTGTGTGTGCGCGTGTGAGGTACAGATCATACGAAACTCTTCATTCTGTCGATATATTGCGTTTTAGTTAATTTTAAACTTATGTATCTCTAAGTTAAAAACGATCATGAAGATATTTTGAAAAGAATTTAGATGCAGATGATCGCAATAAACCGATTTCTGTTTATCTTTATGTTAGAAAAAAAAAAAAAAAACTGATGGTTCTCTTTTGACAATACTTTTTATGTTGGGAGCTTATTATTTGACCAAAAATTTTATCTCGCTTCGTCGACGGGAGACAGGAATACTACAATAGCAAAACCACATCCAGCGACAATCAATCGTAAACAATAAAATAAGGTGCGATAATGTTTCGTGCATTGATATCTATATTTTTGTTATTTGAAGTAGCTGAAATCGCGTGACCATAACAGTGTAACCATATACAAACAATATAATAATAACAATATAATAATAATAAATAGGATATTCAAAATAGCTTAACCAAAGATAATAATTAAAATACAAGAGGATAAAAAAAAGTCAAGAAACAAGAACCCCGTTCGACAACAGAAATCGTAAATCAGACGTCCCTCCAGACCGTAAGCCCCCACCCCACGGGGAGCGGGGGCCGCGAGGGGGGCAGGGGGCCATTCGATTTTCCACAACATTCATCTTAGCATTAGTACTTATAAGATGAGATCTCTGTAATTGTATATGATTGTATCAGTCGACTTCTCCTACTTACGCAATTCGAATATTGTATTTTCTGTCGTGACGTTGACGTTTATAGTAGTTTGACTGACAGCCAGCGTCAAATACTCGTTGTTTGAAGTGGCTGTCTTGTGTCACAGGTAAAGTATGTAACAACGAGCAAACCGTACGTAACGGCCGGACGTGCGTGCCGTCGGAATCGCGACTCGAAGCGACGCAGAGTGAAGTTTGTTGATATCATTGTATTATGTCTATTTCAGTGGAAAACGTCCATACCCTACAGACAGATACCAATTCCTTCAAGTATCTACATACTTAAAGAGTCACGGACGACTTTTGCACTGACTGCCAGACACATAAATAAACCTATAAAATTAATAAGCAATATAAAATTAATAACGGGCAACTATTCATAATCTCTTTTATTGTCGATCCGAAGCAGCCGTGGGCTTGAAAGGTGGGCTATCTGTATACAGTATTGTTGTTCCTTAGATTGCACGCCTCAAAGTGAGTAATAGTATCAATGTTGAGTGATAACCATGAACTTTGGTAACCACTTGGTATCAGAAGAGCCGAGCGCTCGTCAATACAACATACGGTTGCATTGAGGCTCGGTCATTTACAAGAGCCAGTTTATATTTTGAAAGACCTCGTCTAGAAAGGTAAATATATTCATTTATCATTACACGCATTGCTAAAAAATAAGAACACTTAAGTGTCGATGCTCTAAGAAACACAAGTGAAAGACACTAAACATGGACCATTTGTGACCATGGGCCAAATGATCACTAAACATTTGTTAAAATGTTGGCCCAATACGAAATGCTAAAGAATTTGTCTCCAAACAAAGCTCCCCTTGCGTTAATAGACAAGAGATTTTCTAATAACTTTCGATTATTTATTTAAGATTTTCGCCACCTGAGCTTTCGGGGACTCGCAAAACTTACCGAATGACAAAAAAGAAAATGAACCTAATTTCTTAAAAGATAAGTTACAAAATCATTTAATGTAAGATTTGTGGTTGGTTACTTTAATAGGATTTCGTTTTGTTACGTTTTGTAATCCTTTTTTTGTTATTTTCTTGAGTTGTTTTTGAGTATAATTAAATGTCTGCCACACCAATAAATTAAGGAGCGCTGTGCTGTCGATCTGTAATCGTACAATGGCGGTGGTTATTGCTGTCGAAACCCGCAATCATATTCTATAACAATATCACATAATATGTACAGGTTGTTGTACAATATTAGAATATTACATTGGCAACATTTTGTAAATTCATAAAATTGTTTCCAGGTTATTATAAATTTTCAAAAGAACGTAAAACTCATTGTTCTTCGTTTGTAGTGTGTTTATGAAAGAAAATTACTTCCTTCAAAACCGAATGTCATTATCCGCGGCAGCCACGATATGATCCATCCACACTGCACGACTTGTCTCTAACTTGTGTTGAGGGAGAATTTTTAAATTAACTATGAATGTCTGTGAGATAATTATAATCAATGCGTCTATTTACGTGATACTGAACCTGATATATTTTAATATTATTAAAAAAACAATTTAGTACGAGTACTCTAAAAACAAAAAAACAAAACAAAAATTTTATTATTTTTCAAATAAGATGTTACACGTGTACTTCAGGAATTCGTAATTTAATAGGATTCCTTTGAAAGCAAATCTGGCTGTGAATGGGACGTTGTGAGTGCTTATTCAAAAATAGAATTAACGCTGTCAATAAATACCTCACACGAACGAAAAACATTTCTAAATAAACGCTAAAGAGAGAACGTCTTAACTCGCAAGTTCATTTAAGGCTCAGGACTTAGAATTGAAAATAGCTTGTACGTTTGAAATGTCAGCTAAGTGCCTAACATTGTTTGTATTCAAATACATCGATCGATAAAACTTAAACAGTGATCCGTTTCTATATATTACGTTTCGGGGGCTAATTCCTGTTGTCATAAATCGTGGCATTAATTTAACGACAATGCATTACGTACTATCCTAAGAGAACTATTCCGATAGATTGGTTACAAACGCCATTGTAATTAATGGCGGTTATATCAAGCGAAAATAATCGAGAAATGTACTTAAAGATGATACTTAAGGGCGGAATTCGTTTGAATTGTCTCTTGTTTTGGGAATACGGGGGCGTCACCGATTCTCAATCTTGCGGTCGAAGCGCCCAAAGTTTATATTTGATTGAAGTATTACGTCATTAGGTAAATTGGTTAATGTCTTCCGAAAGGACGTTACAAGGAAATGTTTTGTTCTGTATGCTCAGTGTGGATGTTCGTTGTTGTCGGATTAATCGAATGCGTATTGATAGATAAAGGGAATCTAGTCGTGTGGATAAGAATCTAATAGAATACTTAATAAGTGACGAAAATGTTCTTGTTCTACTTGTTGTTGTACAATACAGATCACGGAGAGAGACACAAGCTTGATTGTTTGATGTAAAATATTATTTGATCTCAGAAAACGACAAAGATTGAACAAATTTGTTAGTTGTAATTACTATATTTTAATTGGAACCCGTATAGCGTAATTACGAGAAAACTTAGATTTAATTTCTTCAAAAGTTTATAATGAGCATCATGAAAATAATTTGTTGTGGTCCGGAATCATTGGGGTAAACAGAGGTATAAAATAAATATTAATAACGAAAAGAAAATATATATTAAAAATAACAAAAGAACTAGATTAAGAACATTTTGTTCGTAACGTTGTCGCAAAATCGTCTTTAATGATAAGCGGGGGGTTAGTGTCACGAGTGGTGCACGGACCACGACAGCTTACCGTCAGAGTAACAGTCACGGCGGTACCTGCACAGCTACTGAGTAGTGCCGACTACTTCCGCGTCGATATTCATTTAAAACAAAAATATGGATCGATTAATGAGCGTTGATAACCTCGATTGATCTCACACGTATACGCACTAAAGTATTGTTAGATTATGTAAGTATTTGGTTTGATCGTTTATGTGAATCGCGAATGTCGGAAAAAATATAATGTTGTTAACAGTTCGATTTGCACTACGGCCAAACAAAAAAGGGTGCGTGTACTTATTATGTACGCGCGTAAGAAGTTATACTTTATTTTTGTTAAATTTATTTCTTTTTTTTATTTAAATTTTAATCAATTTGAAAAAAAATCGATTAAACAACATCCTCAAACACGCATATTGGACATCCCTTTTCTTGACATCGTATAAATTCGGTAATTCTCGGTACGGTTCGGAAAGTTCACCTGCGGCTATATTCAGACTCGCCAAGTTACGTCGGTCGTATTGTAATGAACGATTTAGTGGGCAACTTCATTCTGTTAATTTTATGTCACGGTGCGCGCGCATCGTAAAATTTCACTCTCATCAATTTTTCATAACGCGCCTAAACAAGTATAACTTCAAAAATATATAATGCAATAACAAAATAAATAATATATATGGCTGTACATTATTATAACTACTCAATAATGCGCTCTATCAACTGGCCCTCAATCAGTACTTATTAGCCTACAACATCCCAAAGATCTATCTCCTCAGTCTGTAATTTTTTTTTATTTCCGACATGAAAAAAAAACGAAAATATTTTATTATGGACTTTATTAGATTTGAAGGGATCCTATTAATAATACATAGGATACGAGTTTTCACAAATACTACTGTAATACACAGAATTTTAGCTAAGAATGGCAGAGATCACGCGAACCTAAACCTATTTCTGTCGGAATTAATCAACAACCGCAAATAAAGTTAAAAAAAATATAATTTAATACCAACCTTAAATTGATAATTGATTTGAAGCTAACTTCCCAAAACCTCTATCAAGAGCGAACGGATGCACGACCGTTATCTCGCGCAGTCACTTGGGACATGTACAATGTGTAACAAACAATATCGACAAAAAAAAAATGTTATATAAAATTATAATTTATCAAACTTTACAATGTTTCGTGTATTGATATTTTTGGTGTGTTGTCAAAGTTTCATTCCGGAGAAACGTTCGTTCAGAGCGATATTCAAACAACGAGGCCACACAACAGCGAGCTTCCAGCACAACGTCCATTCACAGAACGATTCTGGTGTAAAATTAACTCTTTTAAATGTTTCTATTAATATATACTGTTTTACAAATTATTATAAGTATTTTAAATATATTTTTGGTAACACCTGGTGTTAAGTGGTTATTGGAGTCCATAGACATCTACAACGTAAATTCGCCACCCATCTTGAAATATAAGTTCTAAGGTCTCAAGTATAATATAGTTAGTCATATAAAATCTCCGTGAGTTCATGACAAACTGTTAATTAATTAGAATCTCGTCTACATTATGATAATCACACGGACGGGTAATGGTAAATTTAAGACAAGCGCACAATCTCTTTTTATTTTAATTCTGTAATCACACGAATAATTTTCTTTAACGATGACACTGATATAATTGGTTTATAGTGGTGGTGGTGGTGTAGATATTTCCTGAAGTCGTCGTGGCGAGGTGAAGGAAGGTGAGGGAATAATGAAGTGTAATAAAATGAAACCTGCAAAATTTATAGTTCAAATACGACGTTGACAGCCTCCGTTCGCTAGCCAGGTACCGCTCGCTCACACCTCAATACAATTAAGAATAAAATCTAAATATAAATAAAACCTGAAATCTAATAAGATAGTCTTATCCAATTATATTTAAAAAAAACAATAGACTAATGATTCCTAAGAGGCTATCTATATGTATCTAAATTGTTTAATAATAGATTTTATTGACGAAGCTGTAACAGTTTATAATGATATTTGAATACAATATCCACGTTTCTTAATGGAATCTTAATCTGGTTAAGGCCAGTCTTTCCAGTTAGATCAGAAAAAAGCGGTGAATTCGTAGCCGCGTTCAGTAGATTTGTAAAACAGCTTTGACAAGTAAAATCATTCAACTTCACTTGTTTACTTTCAGTGCTGGTGGACGAGAAAGCGATTTCAATGAAACCTCTTTTCTGATGATTAAGAATAAAAATACATTTGTAACAACTTACTCGGCGCTGGAGAAGTTTTGATCTTGTGACCTTCTTCAATTCTATTTCAATTATATATGAAACTGCAGCTAGGTCACAATCGCACATATTATTAACACAAATACAAATATTTTATGCACTCATGAAATTTTAAATTTTGATTACCACATGTACCTGTCAAAAGTTTAGTAAACAAAGTCGAAATTGCTTTACAAATTAATTTTAGAATAAAAAAATCATAAAGTTTGAGAATCGCAAAGACGCGATATAAAGAGTTCGCTAAACTAAAATTTCGCGAAGGAACAACCAATACTGCCTGACCTCTTAGATAAGCCGGGCCGTTGACTCGATCCGAATTAAATCATTATTATTTAGTATCGATTGTTATTGCTTTGATCGCATAGCGACAACTCGCATCTAATATTAAAATAACAGGAAATAACGAGATTCAAATGGAAGGAAAGAACCGATACGTTCTCCACCTCTACGTCAGATCAGGACGGGATGGCTTGGAATTCGTTTTTCCATTTACACTTATAACAAATGTAATTAATCCTACTCGGGGTTAAGATTTCAGTAGGGTGCACTTTATTGCATAAACATTTGCAAACTGAAATTGAAAATTTGAATACAGTCTCGTATGTATCGTGAAAATAATTCACAAATGATCACAAATGTAAAGGTGTTGATTTTCTAGTTATAGGGCGCATTATAACCCTGGTACCTGGGTCCTGGCTAGTTCCACTAAGGAGCAATCCTTCGCTTGGATTTCAAAAGTAGAAGAAAGTCTAAGGAATACAATTCAGATCATGTTTCAAAGTGAGTAGCAGAGTTTTGTGGGATTAGATGAAACCAAAGCATCATCGGTATTAAGAAAAACGACTTAAGATAAAGTATTACTTTATTAGTATAATCTGTTAACGAATTACACTTTAGTCGTATGTGACCACGAAAACTGTAACACAATTAAAAGTCGCTAATAATATAAGGTCAATGAAAATGAGTGATTAAGCCCACGAGTCGCGACAGCCGAAGATAGCGCTAGCACGTGCATTTAAATATAACGAACCTCGCACCCTTGTACATAACGCTGAGTTGTGAACACAGAGCTACTCTGCTAACAGTGCTCACTGCACAGCGAGCGAACAGTGAAAGTCTCCTACTAACAGTGTCGATAATATTCGATATTGGACTAAGCCTCTGCGATTCCAAATATACTTAACGAAATACACTTACTTACAAATAATGTTTCATATAACTTCGATATCGTTTAGCTAAATCTAGACTTGTTGAGTGCGTGTGTGCGTGCGTGTGGGAGTGTGAGTGCGTGTGAATGTTACGTCAGCTTTACGTTTGTATCTCAAGGTCGAAGGTATCGCTAATGAGGATAACAAGCAGATAATGATTTGTGTAATTTCGATTTTATTTTAGGTTTTTTTATGACCTGAGTGGGCAAGTGGGCTAACGACTCTGGTCACTGGTTACAGTCACCAGAGATTATAGGAAATAAAATGCGACAGTCCAGTTCAGACACAGTTTGTTTAGTTTGCGTCTATCCGGGGTACAACGGAACGCTGATCAGTTATGTTATTAAGTCCTGAAATAATATAAATAAACTAGCTGACCCGGCAGACTTCGTAGTGCCTCAATCAATAAAAAGGAATCCGTTCGATGGGGGACACATCAAAGGAAAAACAAATTGTTCTTTTAATTTAATTCTGAGAATTTTCATATTTTCTACCTTTTAAGTCAGCTCTAGACTTTCACAAATAATTCAAAACCAAAATTAGCCAAATCGGTCCAGCCATTACGAGTTTTAGCGAGACTAACGAACAGCAATTCATTTTTATATCTAGATAAATACCAAAAATAATCATTGAGAAAGTTAAGTAAACGTAAGATATTATGATGTATAAATTTTGTTCACAGGTTCCGATTTTGTATTTTTACTAAGTATTGTATCCTGACATGAAAGAGTTAGACTATTAGTTTTGTTGAAGAAAATACATTCCAATTACAGGAACTAGATTACTGTCTACAGCTGAGCTTAGTCATCCTATTAACCCAATGCTGTGTAAGTTCCGGTTGATGCCGGGCCGCGAATTGTAGTGCCCTTCGCCGGGCCTTCTCCAGTCAACGGCGTCGACGGGCCCGACTAGACCAAAAAACGTGTAAGATTATTGTAATTAGCCGACACCCCATCCGCGTCTAGCGGTGTCGTAAATTACAATAACAAAGCGCCGTGTAATACAGAATGCTAAAAGTTCGTTTGTTTCCGCCTCGAAATATTAATATTAACGATATCTCTGACAATGAAGTGCTGAATGAAAAAAATATATAATGAAAAATAATTTATTCGTAAGATTCGTTTTGACGCCATTGTTCGGGACCGCTCATTACAAAAGATCGGTTTTTATAAACCGATTCCACTGTAGACTTCTAGATGGTGTTTTGATTCAATGTTTGTCTTATAGGGTTAAATTAAGATTAGCGTCATGTCATGTTGAGGTCTAGGACTCCTTCACACTCAAACGCCTAATTACTTAAAAATTATTTAAGGAAAACTGAAACTATACCTGAAGCCACTTGGTGGGGCCACGAGCCGTGCGCGTTGTACGGAGAGATCGCTCGACACGGGCACTAATTACAGCCACACAGACACTTATAAAACAACGATCTAATTTATGTCACAAAAATCAACAATGAAATCTAAGCCAACGCCAGGTGCTCCGAAGCCACATAGAAAGCATAATGTGGAGCATAAATCACTAATAATAGATTCCTACAACAAAACATTCGATAATTTTGATATTTTTGAATGACAAAAACCGGTGACCACGTGTCACTGGAGACCGGTTCAAACCGGTTACATCAATAAAACTATTGAATCGATTCCGCGCATTTAAATATTAAACTCGCTAATCTAATTTAGTCATTATTTCTATCAGTGTAAAGAGCACTATCGCCTTTAATTGATTGGATTTTACTTTTGTCGTATGTCCATTCATCGTTGACCAGCTGTCCCGGCAGTGATGGAAGTAGCTGCAGGGCGACGTCTCGTGACTGATCATAAGTTAATATTTATTCTTTCATACGATTTGCTCGGAGGTATTCATGAAGTGATCGAAGAAGTTAAGACTCTTATCAGGAGTTGTCAATATGGAATTGGCGATATGCGATGATAAATTATCAAGATTATGCAAAAGGTCATCTTCAAGTGTGCATGCATCTATACTAAACATACATCTATACTAAATAAGAATCAAAGTAAAAACGTTTTTTGCTAATGAAGAATAAGCCAAATTGATAATATCAATTTATCAAATTCAAAAAATTAATAAATTCGCCTATCAATATTAATTTGGAACTAGTCTCGCCCCCACCGCCGCCGCGCCGGGGCGAAGCACCCCATGAATACTTAATGACCAAATTAACAACACCTATTGTTTAGTTACGTTGTTTTTTATCGAGAGAACATTAATATTTCGCTTTTGTCTTCCAAATGAGGGAGCTAGGGGGACAGAGGGGGCGCCGGGGGACACTTTGAGAGCCGCAGAAGTTTGATATCGATCGATATTATGCATTCATTTAAATAAAAACAATGGTATTGGGTGTTTGTGACAGATTATAATTGCATCCCGCGCTCACAATAGCGGCTCCGCTCCACGATAACTTCTGTTCAACAAACTATTTCGGTTCGTCGAAGGAATTTAATGTTTCATTTCTTTTCGGGATATCTGATGTTTGTTTACTGAGATTTCGTCCGCGGCAGGACAAACATGAAGTCTAAAGCGCTGGACGAATATTGCTTGCTCTAGTCGCCAATTGATATTTGAGCGAGGTACACACATCCTTTGGATCTTTGGTGCTCATTATTGAATTGCGATAGAACTTCGGCAGTACTAGCCTTGCATCTCACTAACGCGTACACAATTATAACACTTTCCTGTCTACCCGATTACGTTTGAATAGCCGCAAAGATACCACTCAAGCACGAACAGATGATAACAAAACAATAAACATCCTAAATTTGTAATTTATATCTGCATTGTACATTGATTACCGAGAAATACGGTTACATTACCGAACAATAAGGCCCTTAATGTTAACAAGTACAGACAGACACCTCCTTATTCCAATAATATGTCACAAATCATCTTCTACACGACGCAAAGTTTGTAATCAATTGATATATTCAAGACATGTGCCGCCATAATATGTCCAGCATATTCTGAGCTCTAACTATATGTAGCTTATTTGTGTTGAGAGGTCTTAATAAAAAAGAGAGTCACACATGTTGAGGTTCTATAATGAGTTATAGAGAAATTGATTTTATTGGAAACTGTTAAAGTTTATATTCCAATAAGCTATAATTTGTATCAGAATTATAGAAGTTTATTTCGTATTGTACAAAGCTGAATTTGTCATATTTACATTTTGTATTAATGAGAAGTGTGGTAGGCTAAAATAATCGGCTTTGCGATTGATGTTGCCAGAGTATCGTTACACTTGTCATTGCTTGAGACGAGTGGACGGGCTCACGGCTCACCTGGCGCTAAGTGTTTACAGCAGCCCACATAAATCAGTACACTGGGGCCGCCACGAGATATGAGCTCAAAGTTTCACTTCCATCCAATGTACATCAGCTTGGATTACTCACAGTGATTTACATTGTATGTTAATGTTTTTAGCAATAAATACACAATCGCATAGGTTAATACGCGTTTTGTAAGCTACGATTTATTTTGATTGTCGCGCCATTACAAGTCGTACAACAAATAACTAACTAATATTATGTATAAACTAGACGGCAACAACACTTCGCTTGATATAACATTCATTTATTTATTTTTAGTTTGAAGCTGAGAGCTCACCGTTATTCGGTTTGTATTGAAACGAACCAATTGAAGATGTTATTTAAAGTTATACATATTATATTATATTTAAGGTAAAAATATGCTTCTGAGATTACTATTAAAATTTTTCAGATTTGCATCACCATCCTAATGGGTTTAGTTGGTAGCCGCCCGCTAGATATCAAATAGGCAGATGTGGTAGAACGTCTTGTGAGCGCGCATGTGTAGGTACCACCGCCCTGCCTATTTATGCCGCGAAGCAATAATGCGTTTCGGTTTCAAGGGTGGGGCAGCCGTTGTAACTATACTGAGAACTTAGAACTCATATCTCAATGTGGGTGACCGCATTTACGTTGTAGATGTCTATGGGCTCCGTTAACCACTTAACGCCAGGCGGGCTGTGAGCTCGTCCACCCATTTATTCAATATACAAAAATTGCTGATGTACGAATTCTATAATTAAAAATGTTCGTTCAGGAATTAACTTTACAAAACAAATCGTATCTCGTGTAGCAGCAGCACGACACATTCCTATACATAAATATATTGTGAAGACGCAATCGTTACATTCCGCACGCCACCTTAAACGAAACTAATCATCGATGGAGGCCCGCGATTGTAATTGCTAATTAATATTGATGACGTACAGTGCGATTCTAATAATGACTTCATACATAAAACATTATCTGTACTTTAATGTTTGTCTTTCAGGTTCGTTTTGCGGCCGCGTCTTAAGACTGAAAAATTATGAGTTTTGGCGCGTTCATGTAATAATGTCCGGTCATCGTTCTCGTCGAATCCATCGCTTGCGACGAAGGGCTCGACGAGCGAATTAACCCACAGACACAGCCCACTGAGTTTCTCGCCGGATCTTCTCAGTGGGTCGCGTTTCCGATCCGGTGGTAGATTCTGCGAAACACTACTCTTGCTAGGACCAGTGTTAGCAACACTCCGGTTTGAGTCCCGTGAGCTCACCTACATGTTAGGGTGAAGCTGAAATAACCTCTCAAGGCTATCAGCATAGGTAGGAAAAAAAGCTATCTGATACTTCATCAACAATTAAATAAATGAAACTCGTTTTAGATATAAATATACATATAGATGAAATATGTGCGGACTCATACACATTACTTTGTATTTAAAGACGTATCTACTTGATTGTAAGTTGCTTTCATTACTTTTAATGGTTTTTTCATGTCACAATTAACATCAATGAATCTGTTTTCGAAAGGATTTGTTTGCGAAATGTATTTCAGATGGAATCTTACGTGCAGGAGAGTCGGTCACGAAAATGACACGAGATGTCACCGAAACACGCCAGATGTGTCGTATTAACGACAAAGAGAAATACGTTTAATGAAAAACAACTGAATTTAACTTTAAACAGGTTTCTAAATGTTTAGCGAGATTAAAGGAGTGATTCACGTGTTGTTCACGCTCTCGAGTAACGCTAACGGGGGTGGCAGGGAACATAAGTGCTTTTGTATGTCGCCGTTTAGGCGTTCAGGGCGCACACTCGATCGAGCGCTGCGACTGTCTCATTGCGAAGGTATCTTTTGTGTAAATATTTTAATTTGAAATCGTTCGTTCCGTGTGTCACGTATTCGACGAGGCCCCCGGATGATTCACGGCCGCACACACTGATGTCACGCTCACGGAGAGCTTACAGTCTGTCGAAACTGTTATCAGGCCCGTCACGCGGCGACTCCGCGCATCCGAATCTAATGATAAATCGTCCGCAGTTTACTCAAGGCAGTGACGTAAACAATAAAATTAACAATTTACAGTTCACAAAACGTGTAACAAAAGTACGAAAATAATTCCTTTGCCTTTGATGAATAAATAATTTATCGCTCCACTAAAACCTGCATAAGAAAGAAATGTTGATAAACATCGAACATTAAATATGTAACTGTTGATGATCGTAAAAGATGGAAGCCAGACGCACGCGTGTACGAGATGTACTGCGTCTAGGAGAATGTTTAATTAGCTCGCGTTCCGAGGCTCACTTCACCTCCGACCAGTCAAAAAGAATTCCACGGACGATTTGCGCCGAGAGCCATTCCCTAGCTCCGGCGACGCGACTGCACCGCGTCAGAGCGGCTGGACGGGGCTGGTCTCCGCGCGCGGCGGCAACAGGTGCGCGGCGGGGTGGTCCGCCAGCCGACCTGAGTCTCCGCGCCCGTTTGATTCATGCGCTCGCGCTGTCGCTTTTTAATACTGATTTACAATAAAAACAGTAACGTTTCACCGGCGATTGATGTGAGTTATGATGAATGTAAAGTCTTTGATGTTCGCTGCCATGAATCTATCGAGCCGGCTGCCGGGTATCGACGCGGGCGCGTGTTTATAAATAGTCGGGCCGATTCGACGAGCCGCCTCCGTTTTAGTTAATTATGAGCTTATTAAAGAAACATCGTTCGGTGACTTTAATGAAATCGCTCTGGACGGCTCCCGAGGGCGCGCCGGTGACGCTACGCTACACACGTTCATATTACATTATTACAGTTTTTTATCTCGACTAAAATTAGAGTAATCAGCACGGAGCACGGAGCACGGGGCACGGGGCACGGGGCACAAAGAGGCAGATCGCTTTCATCATCGACACGACGCTGTTTACCCGACTCGTTCCGAGAACGGAGCCCCGCATTCAATACTTGGAAATAAATATGTGAGTTTGACATTTGCTTTCATGTGGGTTCGCGTGCTCGGGGCGGACCGGCGGCCGCGCTCGCCTTACGCCGTCCACATAAAGTTTATTTTAGTCCTTTTACGTTCCGATCGGTCTATGATTTTTTTTTGTTATGAAATTATCTCGCGTGCCGATTTCTGTCGAGATGATAGGTTACGTTTTACGGCGCGTCTGATTGCTTCTCCTCTGGCGTCTCGCGTCTGCTTTCTCTTTGATTGACGGACTCGGAAGTCGATGGAGAGATCTCGTCGGTGAGTGCGGGCGCTTTAATATACCTAGCCCATATTCCATATATCTCATAGCTGTGGACGAGCTTGTAGTTGTGAATGCTATTCGACTCCCGTGTCATCGTCGGTTAGTCGAGGGTGACTCGTCGTGGACGGCGCGTGGAAGATCTTGGCGCACTCTCACTTGCTGACGTTTATACTAATATTTTTGTAACAAGATTATGATGTAGATATTACAAAAAAAATCATGATGAAGAGAGACGCATCTCGAACGACCCTCGTATTTCCTGAATAGAATTAGTCACGGCCGGCTTCGAGGAGTTGGAAATATCCGAACAAACTGAGACAACGTTTAAAAGTGACGGAAGTGTGTTGAATTGTTCAAAATTTTTTAGCAGCACGCATTCGATTACGAAATTTTTGTGGCTAATATTTTCGATTTGATTGTTTTAATTCATAAACAACTTAAGGTTTGTCTGTTTTTGTCTAACAGAGGGGTGACGCGACCACACCACGCGACCATCCATGGGTGCTTTTACTGCATTCCTTTAATCCTGCTTACATTTAACCTGCGAAGTATGCCTCCGTTCCGATCTGAACGGCAGAGCAGACGTATTAGAACACATTTGAGACTTCCGCCTCATGTCTCAAGCGAGCGGGACATCCCCTTCAACACCAACTGGAGAGTGAGCTCGCCTGCCTGTCGTGTGCACTAGCTCAGAGCGCAATGTTTGAATGAAGGTGAGTCCAGCGCGGTCCTGTCCCAGGGAACATCGCCCTCGCAGCAGCCGCGCCAATGTTCTATATGCATCGCATTGACATTTCAAGAGTCGTTAATTTCTATCGTTGGCTCATCGATTCATACATCACACTTCATAACATCGTTCTAATGCGTTTTGGCTTTAGAAATAGCGTGCAAGCTATAAGAATAGACGGCCGAGTGCTAGAAGCGGTCCAGTTGCAACGATTTATTGCTTTCGTGTGCACATTTGTCACGTAATATGTGCATATTTGATTTAGTAGTGTTGGATACCGCGACAACAAATCTTGTGTTGGAAACACTTTTAATTTAAGGCTGTGTAGATATCGGTTATACTGAGCTATCGTCAGGATCTGTCGTCCCTGCGTTGTCTACACGGTCTATTCTAACATTGGACGATGAGGTTGAGACGACAGAGAAAGAAAGAAAGTATTTAGTTCCCGTCTCAGCTTCGAGCTTAGTCCCTAGCACCCTGTATAAATAACAATATTAATTAGGAGCCAATAACTAGTCCAGAAGCACCATCAGTAAACGTCAATACGAGATTTAAATAAACACGCATCCTTCCCTAACGTCATTAGTCAGACGTGTACGAAAATAATTCACTCCGGTATCATCCACGACTTTACGACTCGAACGTTAATAAGAATAAAAACGTAGTTACGAAAATAAAAATCGAAAGACAGTCGTCATAAACCAATTTCGAGCATATTAACAGAAATAGCGTCCACACTCTTTCATGTCTTGAACGAGACTGACATAAAACTGTTATTTATCGCCTTTTTATATTACAGCGCCATCTATGAACGAAACATGAAAGCAGTTTTATGACGTTTGAAAAGTTCATCAATGATTTACGTTTGAATATTATAACTTTATGAAATCAAACTGCACCCGTATTCATATTTAATGGTTTGTTTTTTAGTATTTTTAATTTACGAGGTGTTTAGTTTTTAACGGCAGGTGTATTTTTGTAATGGGAGGTTTGGGAATTAAAAAAAAAACTTCCTTTGAAACAAAAATGAGAAACAATGTGTTTTATAACGCTGTAAAAGTGCCGTTGAGCTATTCTTCATACACACGTATGTATGTACATCCATACATACATCAAACATGGTGTGCTTGTTTGTTTTGTGTTGCGATTACAATAATACGTAATGTCTCAGACGCTTTCGAGTTTTGAAAGTATTTTTGTTGTAATTATTGTACTGTTGTGTTGTGCAAGATATATTTACAGTGCACTTGTGTAGTGTACTGGACAGTGAGCTACCGTGTTATATATACATCGTGTTCTTTTTTAGAATACAATTTAATCTTATATGACGGAGCCAGGGATGGCTGAACCTAGCAAGAGCAGTGCTTCGCAGAATCCACCTTCGGATCGGAAACGCGACCCACTGAGAAGATCCGGCGAGAACCTCAGTGGGCTGTGTCTGTGGGTGAATTTACTCGCGGAGCGTTTCGTTACAAGCAACAGGTTCGACGAGGACGGTGACCGGTGCTTGTGGTACCTAAAAGCACTGTTAGTGGATTGGGAGGATCCAAGATGACGTGATTAGGGCTACGACGACTGTTTTCCATTCGGTCCGCAGGATGGGGTACTGTATGTAATATACTATATATCTACAGCACGTGATGTGATGACTGCCTCACGCCCAGCCTTGGACCAGGAAAACTAATCATACAATACCATTGAGGATTTGACCTCATGTCTCAAAGTGTTGTTTATAAGCTCCAGTAACCATTTAAAATCAGGTGGCGCGTGAGCTGGAGTAAAGAAAATTAGGAAGTTATGATTAATACCATTTTTACGGTTTAATCTCGCTTTTTTATTGTCTACATTGCTGCCGATGTTTCGATAACTTTACAGTTTTCATGGTCCGGAAGACGTCAAAGTAGTTTTCTTTAAGTCTGTGGTTCGTGCAAACAGAAGAAAAAACTAAGTTGACTTTCATCGATGTTGTGCAATGAGGTCCACGGTCAGCTCCTCCGAACTGCAGACTATAGAGATAAATAACAGTACTCGTGTATTTTAGATTTACTTAAATGGCTTCGACTTTAATTAAAAAAGTCCGTAATAATGTTAGAAAAATGAAACGTAGAACTGGAAAGCTCAATAAGAAAAGTTTGAAAGAAACCAAAGCATTTATCGGTTGTCATCAAAATGGAATAACAACTTTCACCCTTCATTCGAACTTAATTAAAGCCACCGAAAAAAAATTCTGAAAGAAGTTGGTCCCTTCAATAGGTCTAATAAGTTTTGAAGTTAAGCGCGGATTGTGAGTCAGGATTGCCGTCATGTCGCCGCGACAGTTAGTACGTACGCACGACGTACTTCCTTACCTTTCTTTGTGGTATTTTTCATTATTTACCTTTCCGGCTGTAAAGGTATTGTTTTAACAAGGTTTCCTTATTCTTTCAATGTAATTATTAACTTTTAAACAAAAAATTAGAACAATACGGAGTCTAACAATACATTCGCAACTTGGACCGCCGCTCGCGTGTTGTGGCAACCTTTAAATTTGGATTGGCTGTTTGTTCTACTACAACATTATACAACGAGACAAACTCGCCGTTCGTCTGATGATAAGATCCTCATTTTTCTACTCTCTGAATTTTATATTGAAGTAATAATTTGACCTGACGTCCAATGACCTGACATTACTCTATAAATTGTAGGTCAAATATATGTAGTTCAATTTGAATAAGTTATGATTATATTTTCAATCTATTTTTTTCTATTTTCAATAGATACGGGGGAAGTAAGGACTGTATATCGTGTTCGTCCACGGTTTTTTTTTTATTGCTTAGATAGGTGGACGAGTTCACAGCCCACCTGGTGTTAAGTGGTTACTGGAGCCCATATACATCTACGACGTAAATGCGCCACCCACCTTGAGATGTCAGTTCTAAGGTCTCAGTATAGTTACAACGGCTGCCCCACCCTTCAAACCGAAACGCATTAATGCTTCACGGCAGAAATAGGCAGGGTGGTGGTACTTACCCGTGCGGACTCACAAGACGTCCTACCACCAGTAAAATACCCATCTCTTCCCGAGACTGATAGAAATATGAGCAGCACAGTTGTTGAGTGTGTCCATACATGTCGGTAGCACCACACCTGCACATATACATACCCACCATCTCTTGTCCTGTTCTACATTTTCTTGTTCGGAGCCATCACTCTACGAAGTCTTTATTCCCTACATTAACCCTTCCCTTTTCTTATTCGAGTCAATAAAATTTCTTTACGTAAGTTGGTTCAAACAAAAGTAGAGATGTCGTAAATAGTGATATTTATTTAGTGCAAGGATTATCGTTCGTTCGAAGCCGATCAATCATTCCATTGAACGTATCCTGTTTCCCTTCGCTAGAGATGGGTACAACAAAACATCGATATTTTTAACAATTAATAAAGTTCCTTTTGATTTAGTTTGAATAATTAGTGGGTGTTAGTAAGGTGTGCTTAAAGGTGAATCTCGATTGCTTACATCACATTGAATACAATGTGTAACATTTTTAAGTGCATGGGACTTCCACCGAAAACTGCCCAAATCGTGTAGCCTTTAATATGCGATCTCTGGTTTGGTATTGCGGGGCTCCTGGGCAACTTTCATAAGAGGTTTAGTCCCAGGTGTTGCAGGAGCTAACGTTCAGTGGAGGATGGGTTGCGATGAACATCAGTCACAGGGGAGGCTGGTAGTTTTTAATAAATTCGTAGATACCATTGATGTAACACATTTCTAAAAACTCGGTAATAAACAACCGGTTTAATTATATTTATCGATATTTAATGATCCCGTCTCTATCTTCTAAACAACTGTCAAATACAATTCCGAGCTGCCCCCGCGCAAGTAATTGATTTATTGATCATACGTTACATTCGATGTGATGTGACCGCCAGTGCATCCTCCGCACACCGCGCTCTTAACAGGCTGACCTGGCAACTTGACATAAGTGAGGATAAAAGTGCTAAAAATATTTCTCTGGTGAATGTGTCTGTCGTGTATTGAGTAGTAAGCTGACGTTGAGAGTTATTGGTCAATACATCTCATATTCTGCCCGAGTATGACCGAGGCGACCTGGAACCTCATCATGCTGCTGTTACTACGTTTTCCATCGTCTTGTCGTAGCAGTCCCTGCCTATCCTATCCTCCAAACGCTTAGGGCATTTAACCTGAGATTTAGCGTCGATGATTGGCGTATCGCGGAAATAGGCAGGATGGTGGTGCGCACTCCGAATACATACACCCTGCCCACTGGTAGTAAAGCCAACAGACAAACGAAGCAGTGTTGTGGACTATTCTTTACTACATTCAAAGAGTCGTCGGTTATGGGCATCATAATGCCAGCAAATCACTGTTTATTGCTGAGCAATTTTAAAAATTTTTTTGAAGCAGGTTTTTTCGTAGCATGATCAATTCCTTCCGGAGACAAATGGTACGCGTCAAAATGAAATGAACAAGCAGTGGTTCAAGGCAGTTAGGACGAACCCTGTTCGGTACTGGGAGGCGTAATGATAAGAAGATGATAACAGGAGTAACACATCACAGAGTAATGAAATCGAACCCGGAAAATTGATAAATTAATTACAGGCGATAGCATGCACGAATCGATACCAAAAATAATTAAAAAATTAATCGAATACTTCCGGTGGAGCATACGGTGGTGTATAACACAAAAAGTCAGTTTCTCCGTAGAACGGAGTGGTTTGCCAAGTATAACATATCTTTAATAGAGAGTAATAACGTGTTTTGGCCCATTATGATGGTATCCCCGTGGTTGCTTATTGTACTTAGTTTGTTGTTTCCACGGACAGGCGAGGCCCAGGTATTCGGTTAGTCGTTTGTAAATTATCACGAGGATACAACTGAAAATCATAAGTATGTTTTTTTGAAAGCTAATTGTGTTGCGATAGATTCGACACGCGCCGCGATGAAGGTTTGTCGTACAGATGGCCACCGGAGCGGCTCCATCCAACTGAACCAAATACAACAGCAAAGATCATGTAGTTAAAAATATATCCCTCCAGATTCCATTGTTAATTGACATTGGCAAGCGCTCCCGATGTCAGTCTAATACCAATTAGTGTTGTGGCAAGTCGCGTCGCACGCACCCGATGTGACGCCGGTCGAAGCAGTTGACAGAGACGTGTGACTCGTCTCAGTCGTTCATTGATTTTTATGATTATTTGTACGGACTAGTCAAGTATTTTAGCAAGGGTATATCAGCATGCTTTTATGTGAAATCATTCATATTTGTTCACAATAAGACACGACATCTCCAGTGAACGCTACTAGGTACGGGAAATTGTAAATTCCCTAAGGTCGACTCGACTACGACTGTTTTTTAACATTACAGTGCGACACATCGGCTTTTTCTCCAACGTAAGATATTTTATTTTTAAATACAAAACGTTATAATTTGGATTATAGTCTCCGGATGATCTATAAGTTTTATTTTTGAGAGGTTGGGAATACTGGTCATTTCAGCGAGCACGGGCTCAGCAAGTAGGGTAGGATATATAACGCCCGAGTGCCTCTGAAGGAGACCTAACCTAGACACCTAAGGGCAGTTCCTTCGCGAATACATCTACCGTCGTATCACGACCAGCTAAAAGGATCGGCGAGAAACTCAGCGGATTTATGTTATAGGTTAAGTTTTACGACGAACTCGAGAATATGAATACCATTACTCATACCATACCATACCACACTCCTAGTGCTAGAGCTGCAGGCGTCTAATAGTTGGGTTGCTGGATCATTGAGTGAGCCAAATTCGGGAAGTACTCAACGTCGGCCAAGATGAGGCAGTTTTCATACCGCATTGCCTTATCGAAGCAATGTGATTATACGTAATCTATATTGCACTATATTACTATTAATTTATAATCGTTTTCAGAATTGGTTTCAGTCGTGTGAAAACAAATGATTATCAAATTCAATTAGAAACTGAATAATGGATCTTAAACGGAAGCATTGAATGACGCCCACGAATCGATCAATCAATATTATCGATATACTAAATTAATCGTAACTCGCACGAGTTCAGCTCTAATTGAGACCAATGAAGCAGTGATGCAGCGTTTAAGTCAGTTTCTGATATGTATTTATGATCATAGACGCCCACCGTACTGTTAAAATATCGTTTGTAATGGTCAAAGACCTTTTGACTTGTAAGAGATAAAGTACCTAGGATTACCGAGAGGATGTGACAATGCCAACGTCTTATTGAATGTATTGACTGATTTTTTTGCTAACAATTTTAGGTGTTCATTCCAGCCAACATCAGTGTCATAGACAGAATGGTCGAGACCAGGCAGAGGGCTCTGTATCCATCTATATCCATATAACAGACAGTCTATTGACGAACCTTGAATTTGATTTTATTGCTCTAAAGTAGCTAACTAATTTAAAACTATAAATTGAACTCACCTCTTTCTCTTTAGCTGCCAACTCATTCTCCAAACTTCCTCCCTGAACGATAGGACTACTCCTAGATGAATTACTATTACTCCTAGCCGTGGCAGCCATTTCCATCTTGTCTAAATCCTCATCAATTTCAGGGGTATGTCTCTTCTCTTCTTTGATATCTGGACTATATCGGTCTATTCTAGTATCTGTGGGTTCCCTGGTTAGGTCTAAGTGGGAGCCATTTGTCTTTGGTGGTATGTTGGCTTGGAGAGGCGTGGGGCTTGTAGTCGCTAGCTGTTCCTTCAACGTGGTGACTTCTTTTTCGGCCAGTGTGGCTCTCTGTAACAATTGAAAGATGACATTTAATTAATGATGAACTGCATCCAAATACTATATTTTCGATGAGTTTAGCAGGAGAAGCTCCATCTGACGTCCAATTGGTTGGAGCTGATAGAAACAGGGTGAATGCGGCTGCTCGTTTCCAGACCTAGGCTAATTATATCCGGAAACGGGGCGGATATTTTTTGCCCAGCAGAAACAGACAGGTTGGTTACGACGACGATACGGCCTTAACATGATACTTTTGCGTTTGCGGAACATTGCTAGTTTCGCGACCCCATCACCCTTTAGGGTGTCCTGGTGAACGCCTTGTGCTCCTCACCACGTTGTGACCACACACGAATGGTGCCCTACTCCTCAATTTTGGCGCGAATCGGCCAGGTTCATGACATTGCCAGCGTTCATGACCAGGGCCCATTACGTTCATCTACCTTCGGCGGCAATAAAACGCTACCCGTGAACATATGTTTGTCTAACTTAACATTTTAATTAATACTGTTCCAGTTATCAAAAAATCAGCATTGTTCATTCAACTATCGACGTTATGCCTATTGTTTTTAATCACGTTATCAGTTCTCATAGCTCGGGTCTATTGTTTGGAACCATTGTTGGAACAGCACATTCAATATTGGTAGTTCAGGTATTATCTTTTACATTCGATCTCAACGGATGTGGTTACTGTTGGATGGAATCGGCTGGAAAATAAAATGGATTTAATTAATGGTTGTTTGTTAAATGGCGTTTCGTTCATAGGGTGGTTGGTTCGAAGCCCGATGTTGATGAAGTTTTCAGAACCCGGACCAGTGTTGACCTCTGACTGTTGAATATATGGCACAATAAGCTATCTACAATCTTATTATGAGTGAGAAAAAGTTAAATAAAACATACATATGCTTAAAATTTTCAACAAAGATCTTGAAATCGCCCCATCTCTCATTGTTTATTAAACTAGCAGATACTTTAACATCAAACATCAAGGAAATTTTAATTACACATAAATTACTTATTTTGTACGAAAAAAACGCCAGTCTACAAATGAAGGAGCATACGAAAATAGTCTATCTAAAAACGATACAATCACTAAGATTCACTAATGAGTCATTAGTTAAAAGAAAGTCGGTTCGGTTACAGACGGGCGTGCACGCGTGACGCGGGTCTGCACAGATAACATCGCTTGTACCGATTGGCCGTTGCAGACGGGCGGGTTTTAATGAAAGTTTGGTTTTATTAGTCATTTTCATTATGGCAAGATTTCGTTAATTAATTACTATACGAGAGTAACTTAAAATTATCATGATTTTTTAGCGCGCATTAAACCGCTTCCGGTGGTATTGTCTGTATGTGTGTGGGTATTAGTTTTTCGAACAAATAAACCGTTTTTTGTTCTACGTTAAATAGTAATTGGCGTTCTGTTACTTCGTTATATCGAAGACCGTTTTGTTCGCACGAAAACGCAACTATCGAGCCACCCGCACTCAGTTTGAAGGAATTACGACTAACTAAAATATTTTTTTTTATTCATCGGTTTTGGTCATTAGACCTGTGACAACACTTCACGTGTCAATGAGACAACATCTTCGGAGATCTCGTGTGATGGATCAATGTGATGGATGTATCGATTTATCGTAAGCAACAGAAGTCACTGTTTGTTAGCTGAGATTCGCAACATTTTTTATGTTAGATTTTCATGGTGCTACAAATCGTAAATATTATCAGAGCTTTTTCAGTCTTGGTTACTTAGATTTAACGCGGAAATGTGAGTATTTTAATTCACAATTATTTATATATAAATAGGCCAAAATAAGTTAAGAATATTTTCACATGCGTTTGTCAAGCGTTTTTTGTTTCTTTTTAATTTATTTTTTATTATTTAGGTGGACTCAATATTCACATTAAAAATCCGTATGTTCTCTTCTTCCCTCTACTCTAGAACTAAATTATAATTTTCAGTGGGTAGTCTTCAATAAGGCGGTACGTGTTGCGTTAACGCAGCGTGTTTCCCACCCGTCTGCAGGCCACGACTAACGCATACAGCCTAGAGAAGTCTAGACTGCACCGATGCACTGCGATGGAGATCAGTGATCACTGGATCAAACATATCAAACTATTCACATTAATTAAATCTTTGGAAAGTTATATTTAGCTACGCAATTGATCACAGACATGCGTTCTTATGACAGGAGAGTTTGAACAAGTGCTTCTATCTGTGATGGTGCTCCGTTTAATGAGTTGACGTCTACTTACTGGTGGTAGGACCTCTTGTGAGTCCGCGCGGGTAGGTACCACCACCCTGCCTATTTCTGCCGTGAAGCAGTAATGCGTTTCGGTTTGAAGGGCGGGGCAGCCGTTGTAACTATAATCTTGGAACTTATATCTCATGGTGGGTGACGCATTTATGTTGTAGATATCTATGGGCTCCAGTAATCACTTAACACCAGGCAGGCTGTGAGCTCGTCCACCAATCAAAGCAATAAAAAAAACTTAGTAATAAAATACAATGGAACGCGTATTCCTTCCAACACACTGTTGTTGCCATAAATGCTGAAGAAGACAAGCCGCTGTCGAACTCGTCGATCTTGAGAATGGCAGCGTCGCTGAAGATCTCCACTAACCACTCTCAGGAAGGCGAGACTGTCTGTTCATTTGTCAACGTACTCGAAGGTAATTAACATCACAAACGATTTGACCATTGGTCTGGTGGTTAGGAATGCTAGCTATCGTCCCGTATGGCTTGGGTCCTATTCATAGTTATAATCAGTTAAATATCCTGTTCGCGACAGAGGCATTTAATACAGAGTGTAGTGCATGTCAAGTTCCGAACTCCCGATACATCCCGCGAGTGAGTCAGAGGGACAGAGCTCACAATGCGATTACGTAACGTCCACTCTGTGAGCTCAATTGAGCGTGATTGATGTTGGACAGAGTCGCCGCGTCAGGAGCGCCCTTGCCCGGCACATCGACACGCGGCAATCATCTCATCAACTACACCTGACTCTAGGAGCTAGGACCTTCATATTTATTCTATTAACTATTTTTTGATGGGCTTAAATCAGTAGTGAATGCCCAACCGGTTCTGGAAGCAGTTCATGATGGAATTGGCCGGCGGGTCTTAGGAGCCTTTAGGTATACCACTTGTATTGGAATATTAGCTATCTGAACTTATTTAGATTTCCACGAGACGAGTGTATCATTGCGACGTTTGACAATACTACCGCCAGCAGTTGTTACTTGATTATATTATATGAAGCTATAGTTATCCTAGAGTAGAAGAAATCAGACAAAAACCTAAATCATTTTAGCCTAGATCCTAGATTTTTTTTTATTGCTTAGTTGCGTGGACGAGCTCACAGTCCACATGGTGTTAAGTGGTTACTCGAGCCCATAGACATCTACAACGTAAATGCGCCACCCACCTTGAGATATAAGTTCTAAGGTCTCAGTACAGTTACAACGGCTGCCCCGCCCTTCAAATCGCATTACTGCTTCACGGCAGAAATAGGCGGGGTGGTGGTGCCTACCCGCGCGGACTCACAAGAGGTCCTATCACCAGTAAAACCTAGATCCAAATCTAGATCATTTATAAAAGTGCAAGTAGACAAATGTTCGCGCTTCATTTCATGTGCGTAAACTCATGATTGGAAGTCAGCTATTGCAATATACATGGATAGTGGGGGAGGGCCACGGAACCGCGCGCCCGCAGCCGCCGAGCCACGACCGCTCGTCTACGAACACACCCGAAACTTTCCAAAACTAAAATAATAATTTGATTTATAACAGATTCAACGAGTGTGACCATTTTTATAAAAGCCCGAAACAGGCATCGAATCATTAACCGCGAGACCGCTACACTAATTACTGAGCCCGTGAGAGCACAATTACCCAAATAACTTCTAAAACTATTGCACAAACAAACCGATGATTCTCTTAGATAAGAGCCGACGTTTAATATGTAATGAAACATTGTTTTAATTGTTCGAACGGATCCGCTGTACTAACTGTACTCGCACAATCATTATAAGACTTACTTATACCTTCTTCTTGTACTTTCGGAACTTTCTAGAACTATTACGGACAATTTTATCGGAAGTTTGATGGCGTGGAGAGAATATTTCAGTTGTAATCATTTTCTGAAACGGTCACGCCGTGCGCTCAGTGTTATCCCGTCATAAGGGCAGGAGGATCGTGTGTGTTTCCACAGTCTCATCCGTCACGTTACGTACTGTCCGCATGCGCCCGGTTATCAATGGACACAGTTGACGTAGGTACCGGGTGGGATGAGTTTTGACCCCGGGCGGAGATCGGACGTCGGGTGTAAGAGTGCAGGGGAGTCGTTTAGTGGGTAGGACCCTAAAATTCCTTGGGCCCGCGGTCTGCTCCCAACACCTTGCAGTTCGTCAAGTCCCACATACGCCTAGGGGGCGCGCGGGGACCTCATAGGAGGCTCGGCCACCGGCATGAAAAAAAAAACCGGGTGGTATGGCTGCGCTGCACTTTTTTTTTCCTACCTAAGCTGAGAGCCTTGAGAAATGAGCTACTAACCAATTATCATATTTAAAAGATGAATCCTAAATGTAGGTACATGTTCTAGAAAGTACTGCGCCCCATTATCACTGAAATATTTCAATACTTATTTTAATATTACGAAATGGTTCTTCATAAAAAAAAAAATTGGCAAGTAATAAAGAGCGCGTGAGTTGACAAGTGCCAATTATTCACGGTGGTTCCGCCGGACTATTTCCATTTCATATTTTTTTTATGAATGTTGATATATTTAATATTTAGTGTTTTTGTCGTTCTGTCTTTCATCTCGGGATCTCGCTGACGGTGATTTATCAAAGTCCTTTAGATCCAACGGTTGGCTGTCGTTCATCTCATTCAAGTCTTAAATTCACGAATTCACTAGTTTTACCTGAAACTTGGGTAAGTCCAGGAGAGTGCTAATTTTTCCCGCGTATATTTAAACTTTAGAATTAATCATTTCAATGGCAGGTTTTTTTTGTAGATGATTAGACAAGCTAACGATCTACCTGGTTATAAGTGTGTTCACTCGCGAAGACGCACTGGACCTCCTTTTGTTAGTTGAGTGTGAGTTCTCACAGAACTCATTACAAGTCGATGGCGAGTGAGGTCTCGCGTGTGGCTACACTCAACTTTCTAGTTGTAAACATAAAAAAGTTACGAGTTTAATGAAAATGCGTTGTTAACCTTTTTTCATAATTACGTTAAGTACGTTTTATTCTAAAAAAACAATATTGGAAGAGTTTCGTAAGAGACTAAGTTTCAGTGACTTTGTTTATTTTATTTATCTCATATCCGTCATTTATCGTGTATATCGCGCCCCGCCATCACGCCAGGGGTAGGGGATATGAGAGCTCTGGCGACCAGCGTCACTCCGGCGACGCTATGTACAACGCGGCTACACGACATCTGATTCTTTTAGTTATCACGAAGCTTTGCGGGTACCATGAATCATTTTAATTATTCCATCGTGAATAATTCACTTCAGAGGTTTGAATTTGTATTTTAACATTTTGAAGTCGTCGTGGCCTAAAGGATAAGACGTCCGGTGCATTCGTATCTAGTGATGCACCGGTGTTCGAATCCCGCAGGCAGGTACCAATTTTTCTAATAAAATACGTACATAAGCAATGTTCACGATTGACTTCTACGGTGAAGTAATAACATCGTGTAATAAAAATAAAACCCGCAAAATCATAATTTGTGTAATTACTGGTGGTAGGACCTCTTGTGAGTCCGCACGGGTAGGTACCACCACCCTGCCTATTTCTGCTCTGAAGAAGTAATGCGTTTCGGTTTGAAGGGTGGGGCAGCCGTTGTAACTATACTGAGACCTTAGAACTTATATCTCAAGGTGGGTGGCGCATTTATGTTGTAGATGTCTATGGGCTCCGGTAACCACTTAACACCAGGTGGTTCGACATCCAATATTTTCTTTCAGAAGCTGCATCAAGTTCTGTGTACGATAAAATAAAAAAAAGTATTTCGTTCATAAACACATACAACATTATAATCAATGATGCTACTCTTTCGATGTCTTTGTAATTACGTACGGAAGCAAAGAAACAAACCCAGCAATATGTATACGCGAGCTGTCGTTCTGACTGCGACGTCGCTTCGTATCACTTACTCCGACTGTCAGTTATTGTCGCGCGCTTTTGTTCCGGCGAACAGTTTTCAGTAAATAAAACTATTTCTGTTTATGATTGACATTGTTATAAACATCCTACAATGTAGGTACTAGCAGTATATACGTTGGCATCCCAATACATTTGACAGTCGACATCTCTCTGACGGCGTATTGATAATGTTTCGTTTGCGTCAACGGGCCGACGAGTACACGGCTCGCGTGCTGTTAAGCGGTGTTCAGTAAACGTTGTAAAATTGTTCAAAATTTTTTTTTATTGCTTACATGGTTGGATGGGCTCACAGCCCACCTGATGTTAAGTGGTTACTGGAGCGAATAGACATCTACAACGTAAATGCGTCACCCGCCTTGAGATATGAATTCTAAGGTCTCAGTATAGTGACAACGGCTGCCCCGCCCTTCAAACCGAAACGCATTAATGCTTCGCGGCTTTGATTTTTATTACACGATGATATTCCTTCACCGTGGAAGTCAATCGTGAACATTTGTTGAGTACGTATTTCATTAGAAAATTTGGTACCCGCCTGCGGGATTCGAACACCGGTGCATCGCTCAACACGAATGCACCGGACGTCTTATCCTTTAGGCCACGACGACTTCAAAATCAAGAGCGCTTATTTAAAAAATAAATTGAACGGTTTCAATATAAAGATCATAAATAAATCCTGGAAGACGGCGCGTGTTATTGACGGGGCACACCCTCGGGCCGCGCACAGCCGTCCTTCATATTTATTTTATTTCGATTCAGTACGAATTTAATCCTTTTCCATTAATTAGTGGCCGGTCCCTGCCTAATGCGGGCGGCGGACCCTCGCCAGTGCGTTAATTTTTCTTCGCGGAGACCGGAGGGCCGCGTTCGGTGTGAGCTGCGAGAGTTTACTCGATAATTAACGAAAAAATTGTTTAGTCCACTTCCGAAATTGAGAAATCTTTGCAATTAAATTTTAAAATTTATTACACCATTTCCAGATTAGAATTTTTGGAGTTTTTGTAAAATTATCCTATTCGATACATTACAGTTCAATCATGTTTTGTAAAGTCCTATTAAAAATTATTCCCAATAATAGTATGTAGAACAAAACACAATAATCTATACATATAAATAAAATTGGAATGTCTGTTTGTAATATTGAAATAACCGCTTTTTACTGCATGCATATGAATATATATACGGTATATACCTACACCAAAATAACATTTTTTACAATTTTTGTCTGTCTGTCTGTTTGTTCCGGTTAATCTCAGGAACGGCTGGACTGTTTTGAAGGGACTTTCACTGACAGGTAGCTGATGATATAAGGAGTAACTTAGGCTACTTTTTTTAGACTAGCTTCGCCCCGCGGCGTCACCCGCGCTACGATAATAACCGCGGGTAACATCGCGGGACTCAACTATCAATAATAAAATTTAATGTTTCCGAAGCGAAGCGAGGGCGGGTCGCTAGTTTTAAATAATTGTGAGTCACTTTAAAATTTACTTCAATATCAGCACACAAAAAGCCTAGCAGTACTCATAATACGACCAATACAACGAGAGCTGTCGTTCAAAGCGACTTCAAAAACATCAGAGCTCATCCGTTATCTTAGATGTAATTAGAATGGATACCTTATGAATAGTTATTATGAGGCGCGTACGCCAACATCTGATAACGCTTCAGTGCTATAAAAATTCCGGTTTTCTAAAATGATTTTTTTCAAATAAACGAAGGGAAATGAAAGTGCGCGAGTGGAATGAATGATTCTCATACGAGTAATTGTAACGACAATTAATTTGGTTAATTAATGTATGTAATGCATTAGGTTACGTCCGAACTTAAACGAGGAAGGCTCTTAAATCTTATTATTTAGCTTGCCGACTTAACCGCAACTATCGAGCTGGGTGGCGCATTTACGTTGTAGATGTCTATGGGCTCCAGTAACCACTTAACACCAGGTGGGCTGTGAGCTCGTCCATCCATCTAAGCAATAAAAATAAAATAAAAACATACCGCCAAAACACACTCCACTTGCAACAACATCGCTGTGATCCAGACTCGATTATTTCTGGTGTAAATTAGTTCCGGGCAGACATCATTATCCTTAGACATCAAAAAGTGGTGTTTTGACGTATAAGGTCAAAATCCCAGCTGGACTGTGTCATCGGTGCATAGTTTTAATTATCCAGTCATAATATTATAAACACATTTTCTAACTACAAAACAGCTAAGAAAAACACCTTAAGACGTTTTGTGTTTGGTCTGAACAGGTCCGCTTAATCTGGTTAAATATTCTTGAATCATACTTACGACTGTTTGGGACGGCTGCCAATTTTCGAAACACGTCTTCAAATATTGACTCACGACAACTAATTAATGGAGTATTTATTTATATAAATGTGACGTCATGAGTTTATCCAAATCCGAAAGCCCTCACCTGCCACTGGACTACTGGTTGCCGTCACTCGTTAGTTGGCGGGGTCAAGGGTTTTTGAGTAATCTTGAGACGTGAGGTCGAATTCTCAGTAACATTGAAATAAAGCGGAGGGGCGTGAGGATTAGTTCGGTGGCCGCGAATGATACATAAGTATTGGCGACAGCTTCGATACTAGCTGCATACTCTGCTGATTACTAAGACACTTACTACTCTACTGGTGGTAGGATCTCTTGTGAGTCCGGACGGGTAGGTACCACCGCCCTGCCTATTTTGCCGTGAAGCAGTAATGCGTTTCGGCTTGAAGGATGGGGCAGCCGTTGTAACTGTACTGAGAACTTATATCTCAAGGTGGGTGGCGCATTTGCGTTGTAGATGTCTATGGGCTCCAGTAATCACTTAGCATCAGGTGGGTTGTGAGCTCGTCCACCCATCTAAGCAATAAAGAAAAAACGTTATTTACCTAAAATATAAGATCCCATGAATTAAAGCTAGCCTTTTTATTAATGGACATTAATTTTAGAAAAGTAATTAAGATTATATGACGCCTCTAAACGTTCGAAAGCCGAGCTCGTCCAGCGGACCTGTCTAATCGCATTAATAGATTTCGATTTTGTGTTCGCAAAACCATTATTTACCAAAGTACAATTTTGAACATTTTATATGACAATGTTTTAATTTACTAATAATAATGTCACTGTGAGCTATATGTACGTATCCGTAGATTATCTTGATTGTGTGTTGTCGTGATCTGTACGTCCGCGTGTCTTTTATCCGAGTTGAATAAAAATCGATTTGTTATTTTTACTTTTTAATTTGAACAATTACCAATTAGCGTTGTTTATGGGATTATAGACCCGCAAATGAAAGCTACTGGAGTTTTCTTAACAATAAAAGGAATAGAGAGGTCGCAAGGCGCAGACTCATCCGGCTCGTTCAAAATAAAGGTGCGAAGTAATGTAATAATCCTCCGGCAAGACGAATGATCGAATTAATACATTTTCATCACTAGATTATAAGTTTTTTTTTTTAAATTGGCTCGTCGAAAGCGCTTCCTCTACGATGTCTACGAGACGTAGTCGGAAAATAGCATGTTGAGTATAGTAGACGGAGAACGGTGAGCAAGTCGAGCACTTTGTAAACATCTATACAAAATATTGTCACGTGCTTTACGTGCGTCTGTGTCGGGAATACAGTACATATACAGCATTCAAACGAGGCTTGCGGAGAGTACTTTATGTTATTCAGCGGCTTGGCTCTGCCCCTGGCATTGCTGACGTCCATGGGCGACGGTGACCACTTACCATCAGGTGGGCCGTATGCTCGTCTGCCTACAATCGCAATAAAAAAAAATATATACCCAACAACTTCTACCTAATTGACTACTGATGCCGTTCTTGCATTTAGATATAATGCAATGATCAGGTTATCTTAATGAAAAATTACATTTTAAAAGTATGAAAAACTAGGAGAATAATATCTCCTATCATTTTCTTTCATTATCTTTGTTTACCCCTTGTGAACCGTTGATGGTCTAATGGTTTCATTTAAATTATTCCATCATCACAGCTGGATTAGCTGCAAAGTGTGTTGATATAATCAATATTAACTTTTTCCACTCTTAAAACAATCGCTGCAAACTCTTGACTTAGCATACTGTTCTCCCCAGCTCGCGCCATAGGTAAGAGGATACTGGGAACAAATTGAAACTGACATTGAGAGATTAAGTACTCCTTCAATGTGTTCGGTGCCGGACAGAAACATATAATTTTTAATAACATCACAATTTTAAAAATCTCATTAGATTTTTTTATTAGAATTGAAGATGATTAGAAATTTATTATGTCGTCGATGAGTGACGATAGCATATTTTATTGGTCTCGTTGGGTGAAGTGGTGTGGTGTCTGTGATTATACAATTTATTGATGAAGTTTAAAGATTAAGGTTGTCCTTAGTAAGCTCGCTCGTGCGCTCTTACCAAATATGTTAACGGCCGTCTGGTGTAGTGGTAAGTGACATGGTCACTACACAAAGGTGTCGCGGGTTCGAATCCCGCCAAGGGAAAATATTTGTATGATAAATATAAATGTATTGTCCAAGGTTTTGGATGTATATTAAATATATATATGTGTATAATAAAAACCTTACATTTATTTCCGTTATCTGGTACCTGTAACACAAGTTCTTTACGAACTTATCACGGGACCAGTTAACGTGGCGTGATTGTTAATAAATATTTATTTATGTGAACGTTTGTGAAGACTGTAGCATCAACACTATCAGGGTCAATATGTAGCCTAATTAATAATGTTGATATCCAATGAAGACTTGATTTCGCCACATAATAGCTTTTAATCTACATACGGGTCAGCGTTGAATGTTAAAACCACAAAGGGGCAGAACAATCGCAGCTCTGAGAGTGATTCAGCTTCACAAACATTCGGCAGTCAATTGTGGAGTTGAGACACGCGCCCTGCCGATAGACAGGTAGAGAACATCATTATTAGATATTGAATTTTCGTAACTTTGGACTCATCCGGTTTCTAATTTACTAATGAATCCGAGTGGTGTTGCCATTAGCTCCCCTCACGCTGCCCCCCATCCTCCCGCTACCCCCAATGGAAGGGGTAAGATGATTCCCGTCTTTTATACGAGCAGTACGATAATCCGATTGGCGATTCGAGAGTTCCATGTTTGACTTCGTTCTGGAATGTTTGTTTGTTACTCTAATTAAATATTACTTATTTTTTTCAAAATGTCTCATTAGAAAAAAAATCGATTTTGGCTACTACCTACATTTTTGGACTTAACCTATTTGTTCATTGTTTTTATTTTCCTCCTGCTTGTTTCTAAAGCGAGCCAATCACACTAACTAATAGAAGGGACTATGAGTTGGTAAATAGTGCTCATTTGCGCTAATAAACCACCAGTCCAGTCAAGTCAGCTCGATCAAACAGAAGTCCTCGACATAAATCCCTACTGGTAATCACATTAAATGGCACACGTGAAATCTATACATATGTCTGTATGTTTAGTACAAAATAGTTATTATATTACACAAATATTGAGTGAGCGCGCAGCGCGGGAGGGCAGCCAATAAAACAGAATCGCTCGCACCTGTGTGGCATAGAACTCTTAATATAAATAGGTAGTTTAAAATTACCTAACTCTATTGTGCTTCTTAGAGACAAAACTATTAGCGTATTATTGACATGAATGACTAAGTCTAATAAAGTCACACAAGTCGTTAGCACCTTGAGACATGAAGTCGGAATGTTTACTCTTTTGAGATTATCCCACCCTTGGATCAGTATGTTGTTATTCTTTATAAATAAAGCAAGCCGTAGGTACACAGCCCTTTTATAATGTTAATAATGACATTTATGGTATTTTTTGCGAATTATTATCTACAATTTTACTGTCGTTTCCTCTATAGCCAGGGCCTGCGTGTGCAGCGGTGACCACGTGATCGAGTGACAACCTGAACGATGAGGGTAATGAACTTAATCAGAAGACTATAGGGTGCGTGGGGATTAGATCTCTATTTTTCTCTAGTCAATGTTATATCAATAACAAGCTGAAATAGAGAAGACGTGCAGTCGAGTGCAGTGCATACATATATGTATATACCATATACCATATACAACACGCCGCGGAATCTTTATTGATATAAATAGAATTCAAAAACTTATATTGAAAACTCTCTTCAAAATCAGGCAACATTGTGAAATAAACGAATTGGAACGCGTTCGAAACTTGAACAATTTGAAAATTGAACAAAACGTTCCATCTGTTTCTTTGATTCGCGCGTAAAGTTCACAACAAATCGCGAGCTAACATAGCGAGTAGGTGTTCGGTGTTCGATCGGAGACCTCGTCGCGGGACATTCATTCGAATTTAGTCCGGAAACTTCTAGAACGTAACCCCCCGACCGAAATTCGCTTGTATTGTTTGTTTTATTGACTGCAATATTTGTATATTGTTGCCGTTCTGTAAATTGGAATTTGAATTTGAAATGTGTTTACGTAGAGTCGAATTGTAATGTAGAGTGCATTTTTTTAAATTTTTTTTTTATTGCTTAGTTGGTTGGATGAGCTCACAGCCCACCTGGTGTTAAGTGGTTTCTGGAGCCCATAGACATCCATAACGTAAATGCGCCACCCACCTTGAGATATAATGAGGTCTCAAGTATAGTTACAACGGCTGCCCCACCTTTCAGACCGAAACGCATTACTGCTTCACGGCAGAAATAGGCGGGGCGGTGGTACCCAGCCACGCGGACTCACAAGAGGTCCTACCACCAGCAAGATTTTCAAACGGTTTATTTTTTATAATTTTTCAATATTTGTACGTTAAAGGATGATGATGAATGATAGTAGGACTGCTCGATTGGGGCATAGCCATCATAGGACATATTATGCCTCAACTAAAGTCCATATGGTAGCTGATTTATTATTAGAGACAGTAAATTTGTTGTGAGACAAGCACTCATTTTTAATTATAAAATATTCACATCGTAAAATGAATACACAGTGTAATACAATATATGAAATCGTTGTAATAAAGTCGAACGGAAGTGAAATTGTCTTTATTCGTATTTTAAAATAATTACTGTTATATTCAAACAAAGAGACATTAACTCTGATTACCTAAGAAACATTAATTCCACAATCATTTACAGTGTATTTTTGGCAGTTCAAGTGATGCTAGGCGTAACAGAGTCTACCTTCCGGCTTCAGGTCGCCTTGAATACATTGAACTTAGGATATTTGACCCTTCGACATATAGGACTACTTATAGGGCTGTGTACTAAATATCAAAACCCTTTTAATTACGTCTATTCTATCTTACCGTGTGTCAGAGCCGTGCGGCTGAATCGCCGCTGTCTTTCTTTTTATTTACTTTTATTGCTGAGAAGGGTGGACGAGCTCACAGCCCACCTGGTGTTAAGTGGCTACTGGAGCCCATAGACATCCACAACGTAAAAGCGCCACACACCTTGAGATATAAGTTCTAAGGTCTCAAGTATAGTTACAACGGCTGCCCCACTCTTCAAACCGAAACGCATTACTGATTCACGCGCTGGTACCTATCCGCGCGGACTCACAAGAGGTCCTACCACCAGTAAAGAGTCTTCAAACAAAGAGTGATTAGTTCAGCTATTGGCCGAGACATTAGAATCTAACTAAACGCGTATTCAAAGCACTTATTTTATTTCGAAGCAAAAATCAACCGGAAACACGCAATTATACGATCCACATTTACGATTTATACGTTCCTTTCTCTTGTTTACGGTGATTAATACGAAGCTCGCACTTAAATATAAGAAGAAGCTTCATTTAGATCGATATCAGGAGTTTCACATGCATTGTTCGGCAACTGTTTGTTTACCGCCTCTATCAAATTTTATTCTACTCATCAAAAATTTGAGAACAGTTGGTTACGTTGACGGTCTAATGAGTGATCAGCCCGTTCGGTCATAGGTAATAACAGTGTCAAAGCTGATCCTGTTGTTTTGGGTCGTAAGCACTATTCTCTTCGCTTGACTAAGGAAACAATGAGCAACTATGTTATAAATAACTAGCGGCCCGCTCCGGCTCCGCTCGGGTCATTAACGAAAATTTTAGGTAATTTTTTTACACCTTGGGTTACATTATTGGAGTTTTAGTAACGACCCCTAATTTTTTTCAAAAAATATTACAGCCTATGTCACTCGGGAATAGTGTAGCTTCTAAACAGTGAAAGAATTTTTCAAATCGGTCCAGTAGTTTCGGAGCCTATTCGAAACAAACAAACAAACAAATCTTTCCTCTTTATAATATTAGTATAGATACAGATATATATATATATATATATATATATATATATATAAATATATAAATAAATACTAAATAATAAATAATAACGTGGGATCTATTTTATTTAAAAACGAGATGTTTTATGATTTCATTTATTTGTTAGCATTATTTGTTCGACTAATTTGATACTTTGTATAGTTAATGTTGGTGATTCAAGACGGTTCTCTGGCAACAGAAAGTTTAAGAAACCAGTGTATATTTACGTAATTCACGTTTAATTCCAATTTCACGTAAGAATCCGGATTCATGCTGTAGACCATGGGCTCCCATAGCCGGTGACATTCCCTGTGTTCCCACTCCACGAGAGTGACCATCAAGACCCAATTGAATAAACAATGCAAACCTACTGAACCCAGGAATATAAACAGTTGGGTATGTTCTCGACTGTAAATATTCGAAGCGTCAGTAATTGTATAATGTATTAAATAAATGTGAGATTAATCCGTAAGTGTTTTAACCGCGTCTACGACTCGCTGAAGCTTCAGTTAACAAGTGCGGCCCGCGACTCCGCCTGCGATCTATTTGAATTAAGTATTATGACTACTTCTTTCACGACTTCACATATCTGGTTCGTGTCCGCCGCGCCGGGACGTCCGGGGACTACACGGGCTATGACACAAAGCTCGAGTTTAGCCGGTCTGCGAATAATTTAACAAAAGTCTCAATCAGTCTTTGGTAATTTTCACGTGGGCAGAGGAACATACGTTCATCTGGTGTTGAGAGATTACTGAAGTCCATGGACAGCACAACGTAGACACCGCCATTCAGTTCTTTAGCTCAACACTTCTTGTTTTATGGAACCTAGATTTATTAATAGACAAGAATCCAAAAATTGTATGCAAAGGACAACAACTCAAGAGCAGCTGCTTCGCGAATGAATCTACTACCGGATCGGAATCGCGACCCGCTGAGAACACCCGGTGAGAAACTCAGTGGGCTGATGCTTAGGTTAGGTTGCACGTCTTTGCCGAGTTCTACGAGTACGGTTACCGGGATTCCTAAGCCTTAAACGCATGTCTCCTTCGTAGCATGTAGACTGGTGGTAGCTCACAATATCTCCCAATAGCCTTACCGCCAGTCAGTGCCGATTTGCGATGGCTGCATTCTGTTGGCCCTAGCGCCCCCCACCCCCGGAAAGAATGAGGTTGTTCTATCCGACATTGTACAGCCTAAATTAAATCATTTGTAACATTATAAACGCACACACGCACACATACTTCTATGTAGTTTCGAAATGTTTGAGACACAGACGAGTGATATATTTTAAGTCCGCGTCACGTTGAAGAATAGTGAGCAGCCCGGAACTATTCCGATGGCCATCCGTCAGCCCGACCATCGACAATCAGCGTTCGAATAATTATAAAGTGCATTAGTGTCGTCCAGATCGATGGCGAGCGGGTCGGAGCTCATGATCTGTCGCCGTCCCGAGTCCCGCTCTAACGACTCCGGCTGATTGATCGCGGACATCAGGTGAGCGGGTCGCGAGTTCGACTCCTGGAACGGCGCCAACTGGAAGCGACGCTTCGGGAATTTTGATTGGATTGTCATTATTTAAAGTTTATTTATAAAAGCTTTTGAGCTTTACATTGTTGCGTTGATTCTTGGAGCTTTGTTGGAATGTGGGTTATAGGTCTGAGATTAAGATTGGATAGGCCATTAGCTAATCGGCAGTAACCGAATCATACACACATACATATAGCTTTATGAGAATGTTGCCGCTTATTAATTACGAGTATTGTAGTGTGATCACGCGTGCTCACGAATGCTCACGACGTATTCATTTATTGTTGATGTTCGGTTGGCCATTAAAACGTACCTGTTCTCAGCGACATGGCGACATCACACCGCCATGCCGTTCACTTTTAAGTTTATAAGACATCCAATCCCATGGCCAAGTGTCGGTTTGTGAAAAAAACCCAAATATAAACGTATTGTCAATAGTTTAGTTCTCTACTAGAGGAATGAGTGCACTCTGAAATCAATATTGAAGCCTGGTCCTTATTACGTCTCAGAAAAGCTTAGTAAGATTGGAACGGTAATGATCCCCACGGTTGAGTGCACAGCGCAGGGGCCTAGACGGGCCAGTGGTGCCTGCCCGGGCGGGATCAAAACATGCTCTAACAACAAATACACCATGTTGTTTCTACGTGCTGGTCTCACTCACACACACACACACACACACACACACACACACACACACACACACACACACACAACCTATAACGTATCCACGTCTAAATATGTCACGTGACGTGTGTAATATTGTGTGTCGGTTTGTGCTTCACGCTTTCGATGATAAAAGCATCGGTAGTTGCCAATAAAGTCTCCCCTTTGTGCTTTCGTGTCATAGATTGTGCAGTATAGAGGGATTGTTAGGCGTGACAAGTTAACTCAAGTAAAACATTCAGATGGTAAATAAGCATGTTGAACTTTCATTTTTAGGCGCGGATTCATTCGTGTTAATGTAGAAACCAAATCTGCCTCGAGTATTATTATTTTGGTCAAATGAGTCCCTGTGTGCTTTTTTGTGTCCTTGATAACGAGTCGGTAAAATCTTATTATGATTTAAAAATTAAGGATCTAGGGTATGTAATAAGAATGTAAGATTTTTAACTTCAATTAATTTAATGGTCATAGAAAATAAATAAATTTGCTATAAATATTGAAAATGAAAATTTATTAAATATTAATATTATTATGAATAGAGCTCATGTTTGAGTGTTTAAGATTTCGTTTTACTAACTGTCTGAAATATATTAATGATCTCTGTCGAACATGGGGCCTCTTGATTGCGTGACACGCATACTGCCCCAAAATCGCGACATATTAATTTTGTTTCTTATATTTTTGTAGAAACAATGGCTTTGCAATACCTACAGTTGCCGTCTATACCTACTGGCCACGCGGCGACCATAAGCACCGGCTTGAAAAACACAGTCCAATTCGACCTCATGTGTAAAAGTGGATGACGTCTATATGAGGTCTATACCCTCAATATCACACTTAAACTCATTAAAATACAGAAAAAGAAAAATTATACAGAAAGTTAATAGGTTTAAAAAAAATTAATAAGCTAATAAAAAAAAGTGTTAACAATTTTTACGCAAACGATTTCACGGTCTAGTAATTAATGTAAGAAGGGGGTACATTTCATTTTTACTCAAGATTCATAGAAATTCAAAATAATAATTAAGCAAATTTTGAAATATTTATTACAATTTATATTCGACTTTTTTAATGCATAAAACACTCAAAATGAAACATTTGATGTCATCTACCCTCTCTTACCTACCTAATCTATGATCACTTTAAAGCAGTGGCTCATTGCGAACACGGCAGAAGATAAAAGCCTAGCTAATAACGCGCCAATAAAGGCTTTATTGAGCCGAACGGAATTAGGAGGCGACGGAAACTGCCGAACCTACACGGCACGCGAGTCAAACAACTTTCCGACGTACTTCCGCGGGGGAGTGATAATTAATTTCAATTTAAATTTTGAATATTCGAACGTGTCTTGCGTGATTGACAGTTACAGTTGTAGTTTTAATGTATTAATAGATACTGTTAGTTGACAGTCTGACTTCTCTGAGTAATCTTTGACAAAACACGAGTCTAAAATGTTCTCATTTTGTTTGGAAAGTCAATATAGTTCTTTATTAGACCGAAAGCAGCACCCAGTAGACTCTGACCTCGTCCACCCATTTAGTTAAGGCTGCACACACACTCGTACATATTATGTAAGTAGGGCGTGCCAGGGATGATAACCGATCACCCCCTAATTACGAATTAACGCAACTGGCAACGTTAAAAGTCGAAGCAAATATTCGCGAGACGAGACGCGACGCTCCGGGAGAAGTTCCGCGAAACTTGGTAAAACTCGATGAGGTACAAATAGGCATCGGAATTAAGTTTCCATTCGGTTTTCAGTCGACCTTTTAATTATTTCTTCGTTTTCGGGTTCGGTTCGGGGGGTGGACTTTTGATTTTGCTCATTTTGACTGATAGGCACTTGTAACTTGTAATTACGTTTGCAGTCGCCTTTTATAAATAGGCAGCCGATCGAATTTGCGACAGGGTTCATTGATCGTCTTTTCTGTTCCGCGAAGTGCTGCTTCATGAGTTATTTAGTTGTGTCTCTTTGTTGTCTGTTTGGAACAGATATTTATTAAATTATCGTTTTTAGTGTCGTTTAATAAATTTATTGTTTTGTTTTATTTTGAAAGGCTGACCGAATCGTCCCTTCATAAGCGGACATAGCCAAGTCGTCCAAGTATTATTTAATCTATATATCTCTATATATAAAAATGAATTGATGTTCGTTAGTTTCGCTAAAACTCGAGAACGGCTGGATCGATTTGGCTAATTTTGGTCTTGAATTATTTGTGGAAGTCCAGAGAAGGTTTAAAAGGTAGATGAATATGAAAATTCTCAAAATCAAATAAAAATAACAATTTTGTTTTTCCTTTGATGTGGGGTACATATCGGACGGATTCTTTTTGTTTGTTTTAAGTTTATTTTATACAAAAGTTTAGGTCTTTCATTTATCGATTGAGGCACTACAAAGTCTGCCGGGTCAGCTAGTATTAAATAAAAAAAAGAATAATCTATTTGCTTGTAAATCACAGATCAACCATGAGTTATCGTGAGTTATCATGAGTGGCGATGTCGTAACAGAAGTCGTTGGGGCAGGGCGCGGGGCAGGCCCACACCTCATTTACATCCATCGTACGAGTTTAATTGGTATAGAATACTTCATCAGCCGACGCGTGTGTCTATTCTAAGGACGTTTAAGACGCAGATACAGAGATAAGAAAATATAGAGACGGTTCGAGATCCCAGGTGTAGTTGGTTTCTGTGGTCGCGTGATGTGTCACCAGCGCTCGGGGGACCACGCGACTCTTAACTAAACCGTCACACAGGATGTAAGCTAAGCCACACAGGCTTCTCTAGGCAGCTGGTGAGGTGACAATGTAAAGGTTCAAACTTTTTTTTTATTGCTTCGATGAGTAAATGAGCTCACAACCCACCTGGTGTTAAGTGTTTACTGGAGCCCATAGACATCTACAACGTAAATGCGCCACGTAATATTTAATTCATATTTGTATGAAGTTGTAACTTTTGCCTACGTTTGCCGTTAGGGGCGCTGTTCCAATTGTATACAAATTTGAGTTAACTTTTACGTTATCGAGAACGTTAAAAAGCTCGCACTAAGCACGCAGCACACTAAATTGGTTTAAAAAACTAAAACAAACGCACACACAATGAACCGAGACAATGTGCTCGAATTGAGTAATTAATTGATTAAAAAGGGTTCGAGGGACATTCGTTAGAAGTTTTTCTACGCCCTCCGCCCTCCGCCCTCCGAGGACGATTTTAAAGCGGGCCCTAATTGATTTAACTTTAAGGGATGTGTGCCCGCTTAACTTTCTACTCAAATTATCGACTGCTTCGGTTTTTTGTTTGGGTTTCATAACATTACACACGTGTACATGTGTCGCCCGTCCAGAACATATATTATATACATATAGTTGCTTAGACGAGCGAGCTCTTTAGTCGTCTCGTGAGTGCTGCTGTCCAGCTCGACACATGAGACTTGTCAAGGCTCAACTGAATCAATAAAGGATTCGCGGAAGAAGTAGGCAGGATAGTGGTGCCTGCCTTGCGGACTTACGACATGTCGATAATACAACTATGTTATGATTAACAGGAAAATAAACGACAAATACATACCCCCAAAGTCAGGTATCTATAAAACTAGGTGCCAGATCGATAATAATATTATTTCATGTAATGAAAAAGGCATTAACTGAAATAGCAAATTTACTAATTCTACTAATTTATTCTATGAATTTACTAATAATTTATTGTTTAAAATGACACAATTAAGAATCATTCGATGAAGTTAATTTTAATTAGTAACAAAACTTAAAGCTAGACTGTTTTATAGACTGTTTTAAAGTAAAAAAACTAGTTTTCCACAAAACGGCAAATCTCCATTCATTCACAACTGGAGTTCCAGCGTAGTTCGATACTGGAATGGGCTTAAACGAGTATCTGTTTACGAAACTGAGCTTCGAAGGGAACTTTTAAATCGTTTAAAAGTTCCTAATAAACTTTGCGATACTCACGCGTCTACAGCTATCGGAATCGACGGCAAAATTAATTCAATCCGCTTTGTACTTTACTTTCAATAAATTGAACCCTTCGAGTAAACAGAATAATGCAATTATTCAATATTTATTTACCTGTCGCTCCACTCAGAAATTATTACTGTTTCTTTAGCAGTATCTCAGGATAAGGCGCTTGATTTTAAATCTTAATACGGAAATTGTTTGATGCATCTCAGTTTATGAAAAGTTAAAAGCTCTTCGGATTTCCGATATGAAAGTTCAAAAGCTCAAAAAAGAAATCTAGCTCAAAGCGAATTCGCAAGATACGTACTCGTGTCTCCGTTCGAATCGCCAAAGCTAATTAATATACCCCTTGCATTAACCCTTTGAAGCGTTTTTTTTATTTCTTACGATATCCTCATTTTTGCAGACCGTACAAAGAGTGGCCGGCTCTGTACATAAAAACCCTTTAACTTATGATGAATTAGCGATCTCCTACGTTTTATGTCTCCCGCGTTATCTGCAGCCCCCCCCTGCCTCCCCGAGCCTCGGACGTCAATATGAAGGAATTAATACGGGTGGAAAAATTTTAAATAAGCGTTTGGGGCCAGCGTCCGAGGGACTATCTGCGATCGTGGGGAATTCATGAGGTCATGTTTTGATGGGCGCGAATATTTTTTTTCGAGAAAGACGCATTTCAGAGATTGAATGAGTAAAAGATAGTTTCAGGTAACATTTTTATATTTGTATTTCTCATTAACCACTAATTTGGTTATTAACAAAAAAAAATTCGCATGTCCTGCTGTCTGTCAGAAGTTTCCTTCCAAACTTCCGTCAGTTCTAGTCTATTTAAGTACGGATTAATTGTCAATTTTCTGACTTAGTTTCATTTTCGATTGCTCTACGACAAAAGTTTTCACTGTACAATATGTGAGCGAGCACGCCAGGACCCTGGCTTACATTATTCCGCACGCTCTCATCTCAATACAGAGGTCTCCGCTAAAAATCGTCCAGTCACGGCCCTTCAAAGGGTTATTAGCAGATCCCAAAAACTTGGACCACCCTTAGATGTTTAGATATTTCCCTTCACATGTCTATAGAAAAACATTGATGTAAAAACTGGGGGGTGGGGCGTGGAGGGAGACGGTGAGAAGGGTCCGTTTTAGGTAATTTGCGGATCAATTTGGCTTACCGACGACACATACGATGGTAGCTCGACTAGATTGGATATGTTTATATTGAGTTATAGTGTTTCTTATTTATATATATTTTTAAATTTCTCTAAGCATTTATTGTAACGTAATTTTGTGAGTGCAAAGTTTTGCTATCGATTGATGGCACTGCGATCTCACAGTGACATATGACGGTTCCTACCAGCCTATTACGTAATTAATAGCAATAACTGATAAAATAACTTCGATCTGTTTGTCCGGTACGTCACCTATTGTTCTGACCGGGAGTCGAACCGTCGTCCTACATTAAGGAGTTTCTTGTGACATGTGCGTGGGAGGGTGAGGGACACCGCTGACCGCTGAGGAGGGTCCGCAGTAGGGTGAGTCGTTATGTGTTGATGATTTTAATGTCACGAATAGCGTTAGCAAAAAAAAAAAAATATTTTGCGGATCCTGTAATTGAAATATTTTATGATAATAACTGTGCATAGTGAGTTCTTTTCTAAATTATCTACTACATAAAGGCTGCATAAGTGCATGGGCAGTACCGTAATAAAATCGTATGAATCTATACCAATGGTAATGCCATCTATGTAACGAGGTAGGTATAAAATGTCACTATTTGGTAGTAAAGGTACTGAAGTAAGCCTACCGCTCTTGTACACTAACGCCATCTAGTTTTTGTAGCTTGAATTCGTTCACAGGATTATTATAGAACCTAAGGTTATCCATGCTATTTTGCAGCTGTGTTTTTATAAATATATATTTAAGCAATTCTTTAGGCTTTATGTATTACTAAGCACATCGTTTGGCGACTCCCCCCCTATCTTCCAGTCACGGGATTAAAGTTTCATTTGGATTACTGCGCGACAGATATACGAAGAGATCGGGAACTCAATTTAAAAATCAAAAAGGAAATTTAATTACTTTTCTTAAATGAGTTTTCAAAAGACAACAATTAATGGGTGGGTGCAAGGTGGAGACATCACGCCATCTCCTCACGCATTCGGACCACGATGGCAGTGATGTCATGAATCATTACATTACATGGATCGCATTCAATAATTTGACAATTAATCCGCTCTCTATACAATAAAAAAGATTTCTGAACATATTTATAACTTTTTAGATAGGTACTTTGATAATATCTTTCCCATTTGAGGAATATGACAGGCGTGTCTTCGACCGTATCACATTCTTTATAGGGCAAGCGGCAAGGACTTAATCTAAATCACGGTCCGTAATAGCAACTTTAAAAGAAAATTGAGCTGTCCTTATTTTTTTAAATTAGGGCTTATCTAAACTAATATTATAAAGCTGAAGGTTTTTTTGGTTTGAACGCGCTAATCTCAGGAACTACTTTTCCGATTTGAAAAATTCTTTCAGTGTTAGATAGCCCATTTATCGAGAAAGGCTATAGGCTATATAACATCACGCTAAGGCCAATGCAAGCGGAGCACCAATAAAGAATGTTTCAAAATCGGGGGTATTTTTCCCTTTTGAGAGCTTCCGCTGCGTGCGCTGCGGAAAGAGTTAAAGTTTCGCTACAATAATGTATGCAAAAACTGTTCTGCTTTAAAAGATCTAAAAAAAGTCCGCAACAACATATGTCTATATGTTAAGGTTGACTCAGTATAACGTTTTTTATGCCATAATCTCTTACATAGATAAAAAAATTATGTTCGAATTTATAACTTCCTCTTTTGAAGTCGGTTAAAAAGCGTGCAGGTTTTGTTAGGGGTCGAGGAACCAGAGAGCAGATCTTAAACATAAGGCAGTTGATCGAAAAGGCAAGGGAGTTCCACGTCCCGATGGCTCTCTGCTTCATTGACTACGCCAAGGCTTTTGACTGCATCAACTGGAAGAAAATGTTCGACGTGATGCAAGAGATGGGAATACCGGACCACCTCGTCTCCCTTGTTCAGACTCTATATATGGATGGAATTACGAGAGTCAGAATGAACAATGAGTTTTCCCGTCCATTTAAGCCCGAACGTGGAGTCAGACAGGGGTGTATTCTCTCCCCACAACTCTTCAACCTCATCGGTGAACACATTATGAGGCTCGTTCTGGAGAACTGGGAGGGGGGTATTCGTGTAGGAGGCCACCGAATTAATAATCTTCGTTTCGCTGATGATACCACTATAATCGGTACCTCGGAGCGAGAGCTGCATAAGCTTCTGAGGAGAGTGGAAGTCGTTAGCAAAGATTACGGACTTCACATCAACCGATCCAAAACGAAATTGATGTTTGTCGATAGAGCTGGCACAATGACACGCACTCACGAACTGCGTGACCTGGACGTGGTGCAGGAATTTGTGTACTTGGGGTCATTAATATCCAGTGACGGTGATTGTGACAGGGAGGTGGTCAGGAGGGCCCAGATGTCAAAATCAGCCGTGAAGCGATTGGAGAAGATTTGGAGAAATCGCAGCAGAAGCAATAAAACTAAGATAAAGCTCATGAGAACCCTTAGCTTCTCCATATTCTTGTACGCTTCTGAGACGTGGACCCTCAAGGGCCGTACCCGATCGAGAATTGACGCATTTGAAATGTGGTGTTGGCGCAAAATGTTGGGCGTATCATGGACGGAGCGCCGAACAAATGTGTCAATTCTCGAGGAGCTAAACGTCAAGACCCGTCTATCTGCAATTTGTATGCAGCGTCTCCTCAAGTACTTCGGACACGTGGCCCGACAAAATCCTGAGAACTTGGAAAAATTAATAGTTGTAGGTCACGTGGAAGGAAAGAGAAGTCGAGGAAGATTGCCAACCAGGTGGACGGACATTATCAGGGAGGCCACAAACACCAGCGTCCCGGGCGCCATTAAGCAGGCCGAATGCAGGCAGCATTGGAGGAAGCTAGTGCAAAAACTGGACCAAGGTGGTCACGACCCTCAGTAATGAGGAAACGACAGAGAAGAAGAAAAAGCGTGATTTAAGGTACCATTAAATAGCTCCTTAACATTCTATAATTCAAAAATATTTTCACTTTCTACGTAAATGAAGAGGCGGGTAATATTTAGCGTTATGCCCAAATAACTATTCCATGCGGACGAAATCGCGGGCAAAAGCTAGTGCTTTATAACACTTGATTATATTGATAACCGATCGATCGCGCCATCGATATGATAATGCACACTTTATGTTCCAGTGCTGATACATAGCTCAGGTCCTGCGACCTTCCGGTTAAGAAGGAGCAGAGAGCCTTATGTTGTCTTCAAGCGTAACTGTGAAGGCACGTCCTTGCAGTAAGCGCGGCCCGTGAGCGCGCCCGCCCGCATCCCAAAAGAAAAACATTTCGTCTTTCGGCGCTAATTTGCGCCTCTCTTAATTACCGGAGATGTGGGGACGCTGCAGACTAGCGGGACGCTTTGATGTGGCATCCTGATTTCTACGTGTGCTTCACTTAATTTTCCGTGATTAACTGACGATAACGTTTCTTCCTATTCAGCTTGTGTTTATTTCAGCCGTAACAAAATAACATAATAATTTTGCTCTTGTTTTGTTTTTAGTTTATTAACGTAAATGAGGACACGGCGGCAAATCCTTTTACGAAAATCTTTAAGAGCTCTTTAAATGGTCCGCATTTGTGAATTAAGTTACAATTTCCACAATTTTCACACATATAGGCATATAGTTTAATGAACTACGCTCAATGGTGCCACATCCGTTTTTGTTTGTAGTTTAATGTTCGTGCATTATAAATTCTCTTTTCATTAGGAGTCGGGAGTTACGAGAGCGGGTTAAACGTATTTAAGCTTCTAATAAGGAACTTAATGTTACTTGTTTATGTGTTTCGATAGAAAATAAATAAAATTGTAACTTTGCTGTATGAGTGGGCCAGCTTGGGAGGTTCATTTTTTTTTTTTTATTGCCTAGATGTGTGGACGTGCTCACAGTCCACCTGGTGTTAAGTGGTTACTGGAACCCATAGACATCTACAACGTAAATGCGCCACACACCTTGAGATATAAGTTCTAAGGTCTCAGTATAGTTACAACGGCTGCCCCACCCTTCAAACCGAAACGCATTACTGCTTCACGGCAGAAATAGGCGGGGCGGTGGTACCTACCCATGCGGATTCATGTAGGATTGTGATTGTCATCATGGAGAACCTTAGCGACGTCTATATCGCGCAGTGGGTAGGCTGACGATAATGATGATGATGTTTGAAGAGTAAGAATACAATTATGACGTCAGATGTTCCTACCGATAGCTAGTGTTCTCCGTATACAGACCACGCGGCCGAGTCTCCTGTAGCTGCTGCCACTACACCTACAGTAGCGGTATTAGCTCCTTAATTACCTTATCTTTTCCCCCAAAAAGCTCCTGTCCTCACTCAAATAAGCCCATTCCTGTCGCGAACCAGGACCGCCTTATAACAATATTAATAATAAAAACATAATGGGTTGAATGTACACCTCCAGAACTAAGTTAAAGTTAAAAGTCAGTATGACGAATCATACGTATATTTTAAAAATCTTTCGTTCTTATTAAATTATGATTTCTAATGAAAGCACTTGATAGTTTGCGTGATCAATCTCCGAGTCAACAATTGAATTTGAAAATCGTTATCATTAAAATAAATAAAAATATTTATTGAAGTTTTTGCAAGTAACCAAGTTTAGTTTTATATCCTAAGTGTATAAGTAAGCCCAACCAACGTATCTGTTGAAAGATCAAAAATAATTCAAGTTAAAAGTAAAAACACGTAAGTACAAAAGTAAAACTCACCTCATGATAGAAACTTCTAATTTTCATAATTTCTATCAACAAGTAACTTAATTTTTCACACAACTGTACATTCATAACACCGGACAGACTTTCGCTTACAAATTACAAAAAAACCTGCAAAAAAATAACATAAAAAAAATAAAACTAAAATATTTTTATGAACATTGTTCATTTAGGCTTAGCGTCGCGGCGTGCTGGTAACGAACAATGTTCATAAAACAGTAAGGAATCAAAAAGAAATTGTCAATAATCGAACGCGTCACTCGCGTCACTCGCTTCACTCGCGTCACTCGCGTATTTCAAGTCGAGTATTCGTGAAAACCAAAGCCGATGGTGACGGCGAGGGAAGCGCGCGGGCCGCCGCGTGACACTGTCACAGCAAAAGCGCGCGACCAACTAACAAGCAAAGATAAAAGTCAGCCATCTCTACGCGTTATCTCTTCATTTACATACCGACGGGAACGTGAGCCGATCGTTTCCCATAGCGCCGTTTCCTTATAAAAATCGTAACAAATAATTTACATACCCAAAGAAAACGTATGCAAATCGATGCGCGCATGCATTCAACTAGCATTGTGGCGCGCATTAAATATCGGAATCGGTCTGTCAATCGGCAAAACAGGTTTCAATATATTTCGATGCGTCTTTGTTGCTTTCGAAGGAGATAGGATTAGGGTTAAGATTTGTCGACCCCCGGTACAGATGCGCGCAGCATCCGCGGTATCGGTATTTAATTCATTGTTCGTCTCGCGACGTTCCGAAATGATTTCTGTGAATAATGCACCGCGCCATGTGTGTGCATTAATATCGAACTTAGTGTTGAATATTTTAACCCTTGTGAATGGATGTTTGACGTAATCACTCTGAAAAATGATACTTTGGGTTTTATTGAAGGATCACTCCGAGTCATTTAGTTTTGTCGCTGACAATGTGTGAGCGACTCGGGCGGCCCGCACGTTGTAAGAATACTCATATTTTACGATGTAGCTTTTGAAATATATGGCGCTGAAATGCAATGATTTTATTAGAAATAAATCGGGCTAGGGGGTTTTTTCTTAACTCTTAATTTGTTTTTTTTTTTGTTTTCATATAGCAAATCATGTTTGAAACTAACAAACAAATGAACCCGGGTAACCTTTAACATTCGACCCTGCACCCCAACGTGTCCGTTGACCTAACATGCAAATGACGCATCAAAAGAAACCAGAAAAACGCATTCGATCGTAAAACTAATAAATCACACAATCTTCGGGGCTGTAATGTTCGTGAACTTTCTCACCGTCAAACGACACATTGACTGTTTAATATGTGAATAATTAGAAGCCCTTCGACCTATATACATTCGATAAATTAAAGAAAAAAAAACCGGTCTCTGTAACCCTTGTTCTATGATTTATACGAATCGATATGCAAATTTGATAAAAAATATAATTATACACGTTACGGATATGTCGTTTTCTACTTAATATGCGAATAGTAATTACATTTAGAGTACAGTTTTGGCTTGTTCTCACGGCGGGGCCCGATCGACTATGCTAAGTAGTCCTGCGCTGCCGAAGGTAAACTATTGAGCTCTTCTGTCTCCGCAACAGATTCAACAACCGTTTTCGTAAAAAAAACATTTTTGATTTAACGGTTTTTTATTTTAATTGAACGCAAGCAGCCCGAAAGTACTTTTAATAAGGCTTTCTTTAATTGTTCATTTAACGGTATTTTTGTTATCGCGCTAAAGTTCATCAATGAAATAATAATAAAAAATAAAAACGTTAATTCGGAATGATTACTGTGTAACGGAACGACTCCAAAACACAATAGCATTAAAACTAGGTACGGTCTCACACGCTGTAACCACGATTCGTTGACTCCGAAAGAATTTGGAAATGTTTTAGTCAAATTAATTAATTATCATCTATAATTGTGAGTGATATTGTGTTTTATTTCGCCACACATAGAGTCGAATTCCAATTGGACGTGTGGGGTAATTTTTATGAGAAATGATTATTGTTTTGGCCAATGAATGAGTTTGATCGTACGGATTAGTGCAATTTGAATTTAGAATGATCCGATGTGATTGTGGAGCGTAAACAATAATTTTAAATTAACGAACATGTTCGAAATACGTTATTTTTTTTGTTTTCTGTTCGAAAGTTCGTTCGTGTGAATAGACACATACCTACTTACCGCTTCACAGCCGCGACTCATGTCTGTATATTCACATTTTGATGGGTCGAGAGGAGCAATAGCAGAAGTCAGTATAAGCGCATAGTGATACTAATAATGTGGCCACGATCTCAATGCACTTGGGCAAGATGTAATGTAATTATATACTTGTTTACTTGCAACTTCTTCATTTTAATACAAATTAGAAGAAGCAAATCGAGTTAATTATAACATGGCAACTTTGTGTACAGAAGTTGAATAGAACACGTCTACAATAATATTATGCAATGCAAGTATCTTTACAATTACAATTAGTCAAAACATTATTTGTTTGCCAATTTCATATTACGCCAAAAAATGAATAAGAAATCGAAATTATTCTAGAACATTTTCAAATAATCATCAAAACGTTCGAATTTCAAATGGAAACGAATTTTTTTAATTATCTTTCGTAACGTCGAAAACGTGCGTCGACCTCGTCAGCGGTCACGGTACACTTAGCGCGCTGTTTAATTAATTAATATAATATTTAAAATGAATTAATATACATACATACGAGTTTTTATAATCTCCATTGGGGTTGTCAGATCGAAAAAAGCTTTTAACAGAAAAAATATATCCAGTGAGGCAGTTACGATATTATTGTGTTCTTCAAATTGTTTTCATAGCTTTAGGTTCTGCAGTAAGTTGTATATTACTTTGTAGCCTCAAGTGAAGCCACGTGAATTCATTGGCATTGGTGATGCTTTGCAAACAAGAGTGTAAATAGTTCCATAAAAATACTTTCTTAGAATGTGTCCTTCAACCCGACTCCTATATTATGATAATATTCGAACTATGCCTACGCAGGTCTACGCTTGTTTGGTAGTACAAAATGTAAAAGTTTCGATTTATCTAAGTTACTACGAAATTATAAAAATCTTCATTTATTGACAACACCTGCAACAGATTATCAGTTTTATAATCTAGCGGCCTGCCCGCTCGTCTGTGGCCATTTATTTTGTTATGCTAACCGCGCGGCCGTTTCAAATTATTATAACTGATATTTTATAAAACAGGGCGTACTTTGTTACTGGTCAGACGAGCCGGCGAGCTGATGGTTCATTGGTGACTGGTCGGTGTCTGCTGATCCGTAGACGTTAGCGTCAGTAGGTACTGGGCGCCCGTGAAACACCTTACAGGCATATTTCGTCTTCTCGCATTAAAACTGTATAATTTCAAAATTTACTAATTTTACAGGAGAGTGTTTTAAAGATTTAACATAATATGATACTTTTAATAATAATCATCTTTGCAATATTATTTTTTTGTTTTTTACCAGTTACATTATCTGTCTTTTAAAGTAATTTAAAATTATTTATTAATTTTGTTAATAGTAGTCAAAAAATAAGTAAACCAAAAAAGAAAAAAAAAGAGAAACTAAACTAGGCTCTTTTGACAGTATTTATGAGAAAAATACTGGTGATACCAAATGTTTACGCATATTAACTCAATTTCGAATATTTTTGGAAACTGTACACTTTTAATGCGAAAAGGCGATGTGTTGATATGACAAAAGTTGCGATGTTAAGAGATCCCAGCAAATCAAAGGTCACGTTATTTTGGGAGGTACAAAAATTTCCGGAACGAGTCAATCGCTACATTTAAACTTCCCTCCCAAACGAAACCTCATTACTCCCCGGGATATAACCTCTATGGGGGCAATAAATAACCTAACGGCGTGCATATTTCAAAACAACGGAAAAAAATAACACATAAAAATTTCTTACGCCCGCACTTGTAATGCTTGGGTTCGTTTCCGTTGAGACACGATTTTTCTTATTCGTAAGCTTTGAAATTTCGATGAAATTTCTTGGGGTGTGGTTTCTAAGTTTTTATTTATAAATCAAATTAGGCAGACGTCTTATGGGTCACCTATTGAGGTCGAGGATTGAGGTTGAAATTACATTAAAATGATGACTATCCTACTATACTTTTTATATCACAACGCACAATTACCTCGTGGCACAACTCGAGTTTGAACTTCGGCCTCATGTCTCAAGCAAGATGTCGGCATTCTCATTGTCTATTGGCTTCGATTACCGCTTACCATTGGGTGGATGGTGAACTCATCTTTTGACAGAACATAAAATCGTGTGCGACTTTTGTTCAGCAATAAGAAAGCAATGGAAACAAGCTCGTCGAGTCCCAAGCATAGATTTTTGCATTACTTTAGTATGCAAATGATACGAAGCGATAGATAGAGACTGCAAGAGAGCAATTTAAATTATTTTTTATGACGCTCCAGTGTATTGAGAGTGCGCCAAGAAACGCGGCGGGGAAGAACTGCCAGCGTCCGGGGTTACCAGCTTACGAAAACATGCACGAATTCGGTATTGTTGTGTTAAGGAAAGTACAATCTAATCACTAAGCCTAAGGGCAGCCGGCCACTGCTGTCAGTACATCAGAATACCCCCTCAGGTATATTTCTGCGACCGGTTTGAATGATTAATAGAAATGATGATGTAGAAGAGTTCATGAGTATAATTTCAATAGGAGCCTATTAACGCTACAACGTGAGAAGGAAAGATCGATAGGGCGGTCTTGCATACAACGGTCACCGATTGATACTATGACCTTCTGATTCTAGAACTTTACCGGGTGATTCATATCAGCTGGAGCTCGCAAGACCTAACAGTCATTTTGTAACTGCGTAATTAGAAATGTAAATCTCTAAATTAAACAAATAAAATGTGTTATTTCAAAAAGTGAAGTCTAGTATCCCCGATTTTTACTCTAAGGAGTATTGTTGGCTTCGTAAATATTATATGAGCTGTTCGTATTGCAAATTTGAATAGATCGAGTCGGTGCGGTGTTACACGTTCGAATTTTAAAAGAGATACGCCGGAGCTCATCGCAAATTTGAATTTCGAACAACATACATATTTTACTCGTAAACAATTCAGGATGTCTTTTTAATAATAAAAAAAAAACGAATCGAATATCTTTTTGAACATGAATCTTATTGTTATATTATTAAATTTCATTTTTATTTGTATTGTTATTATATTATTATAGCGGGAACGTTACGTCATTATGTTGGCCTAATATTGAAAATTATTATTACCGCGTCCACTAAACGATACACGCTTACATAAACTTTTTCTAGTATTTTGTAATTTTGTTTAGTATTTATCTGTTTTACAGCATCAACGACATTATTTCTTCAACATACCCCATTTAATCCCTAAAAAGGAATTTAAAGGGAATGTCTTGAGCGGAACAAGGGAAGAATCTGATTAGCCTTTATGATATATAGCTCTGCGTAAGCGTTAGTGGCTCTAATTTGAATATTAGACGCGTTATTGAAAAGGAAACTTTTTGAACGGCCCTCGGCAAGCTTTTAATGGTTATTGCTTACCCCCCTTCCTCCTCCCCCCGACCAGTGTGTTCGGCAATCATTCCAAACGGTTCAGGTGCTCTATATTTTTTCGCTGAGAAACTAATCTTGGTGCTTGATTAAGTCTTAATTGAACGTACATTAGTCGTTTTTGTGAGGTCGTCGTGGTCTAACGGATAAGATGTCTGGTACATTCGTGTTGAGCGATGCAACGGTGTTCGAATCTCAGGCGGGTACCAATTTTTCTAATGAAATACGTATTCCACAAATGTTCACGATTGACTTCCACGGTGAAGGAGTTAGGTACAGAGTGTAATAAAAATCAAACCCGCAAAATTATAATTTGCGTAATTACTGGTGGTAGGACCTCTTGTAAGTCCGCGCGGGTAGGTACCAACACTCTGCCTATTTTCTGCCGTGAAGCAGTAATGCGTTTCGGTTTGAAGGGTGGGGCAGCCATTGTAACTATACTTGAGACCTTAAAACTTATATCTCACGGTAGGTGGCGCCTTTACGTTGTGGATGTCTGTGGGCTCCAGTAACCACTTAACACCAGGTGGGCTGCGAGCTCGTCTAATCTAAGCAGTAAAAAATTGTCTGAATGGCAGACGAGAAATCTTGAGCCGATCACTCAGTCAGCGTGGTAATCAAGCCTCGTGCTGTGCTCCGGATCCACCCTCGGTGAGTGAATGTGCTCCAAGCCTCGGGCACCGCTCTTGTAGAAGGTGGCGAAAGGTGTGCGGGTGACTCACATGTATTTATTTATTTTACAATATTTTATTATAATTACACTACACAACAACACATACATACTTTATTTTATATCAAGACATTTATTTATCACACAATCATACAAAATATTAATTACACTAAGCAAAATTAATTCACAAGCATAGTTAGGTGCTATGCTGCGGTTATCGCCTGACTATGCTCGTTTTTGTATGATGGTGTGATAAATGAATGTCTTGATATAAAATAAATTATGTATGTATTGTTGTGTAGTGTAATTACAATAATAAAATATTATAAAAGAAATAAATACATGTGAATCAAAACCACATTACTCCCCTCCGGAGACCGTGTCTACGGGCGATAGTAATCTTCCAAAAAAACGTGCAACTTAACCCCCTTGAGAGGCTATTTCAGCGTAATCTTAACTAGTAGGCTCACGGGGCTCAAACCTGACGACGTTGCTAACACGAACCCTAGCAACAGCCGTGCTTCGCAGAATCTACCACCGGATCGGAAACTCGACCCACCGAGAAGATCCGTCGAGAAATTCAGTGGGCTGTGTCTGTGGGTTAAAGCCCCGTGAGCTACACATCCGGCAAATCTAGAACAGACCCTTGTGGCTACTGGTAACAAAAGTATTGTGCTTGATTGTGCCGCGAAACGATCACTAGTTCCGGCTTGAAGGCGTTCACTGCGGCATTTCGGTCTCCTCTCCCACGAGCGGTCGCTGCCATCACCTGCCGACTTACTATGCCTTCATACGTTTGGTTTAACGATAGAAGAACGTGGAGTGATCCGGTTGTTCCTTATCGTGTCATATGACTCACTTCTGATTAGAAGTGTGCGGCGTGAGACTGTTGCCTAGGTAACCGAAGACTACAAGAACGTTCTATACTTACATTCAATTATGTTACAACGCCAATGAACCGTTTCATTAACTCTTTACTAAACTTCTTCTACCTCACAAAACAGTTTCAAAATAAAATTGAACTCTGTCGAACCTGCGACCTCTAAACGGATAGTTTTAATTTAAAATCAAACAAATAACGCACTTCTAAAATGTCGGAATAATGACTTGTCTCAACTAATAAAAGCTGCATTATTTTTTAATTAATAATAAAAAAGTTTTTATCTATCATCAACCGGCCAGCAATTACACTGAAATAGCATAGGCCGTTATCGTTTATTTAGAACGCGTTCTTAATTCGAAACGCTCGAATTCGAATATCGAACGGAAGCGGAAACTGTACTGATTCTAATTTCAAACGAAATATCGCAACGTTTGTATTGATAAGTATTTTTTTTGTGTAGAACACAACGGACAGTTATTATATTGAACGGAAATTTACGATAATGACTTGTAATAGGGCGTTCTATGCAAATGTTAGTGCATGGCCACGAGCGCACTTGGGATGCAGAGCTGGGACGAACGGTTGAGCTATTGATGTTTAATAGCTTGTCTTGGAAATACTCGACAGTTCGGAATACGTATGAGACAATTTTTCTTTATTCTGATGCGCAGTTTTATGCAGAATTGTCACGGATGTTATTATTAACGTCTTGTTATTAGCAGACGTAGTAGATAATATTATGTCTTTCCTTTTTTGACGTCGTTTTGTATCGATGATTAAAAGTGGCCATTGGCCTACCTATGTAATTATTATGTCATATTAATTTGATTTTTGAATAAATGACTTAACCTTCTGTAAGGTTTGTCAAAGTTAGAACATATTGTAATGAGTTTCGTTCGCAGCTTGCAACCCTGTCGTGTATTTCGGTAGAAACTCATAAAGCACGATTACCGGTAATGTCACGCGTATTCGCGCGTTTTCATTTTTCGGGGCTTTCATATCGGGAATACGAGGGATCCTCATTCCGACTAACTTTTTTCAAAAACATTTGTAAATGAAAGATGTGGTTCTAATATTTTAAAACGCGTAGTATTCGATGGACTATACACGTTCAAAATTAATTTAAAAACAAAGTGCATCTAAAATGCCTTGTTTTACTGGTGGTAGGACCTCTTGTGAGTCCGCGCGAGTAGGTACTAACGCCCTGCCGATTTCTGCCGTGAAGCAGTAATGCGTTTCGGTCTGAAGGGTGGGGCAGCCGTTGTAACTATACTGAGATCTTAGAACTTGTATCTCAAGGTGGGTGGCGCATTTACGTTGTAGATGTCTATGGGCTCCAGTAACCACTTAACATCAGGTGGGCTGTGAGCTCGTCCACCCACCTAAGAAAAAGAAAAAAAAAATAATTAAATAGATTTTCCAGTTTTGCTTCGACGTTGGTGTTCAAGACAAAGCTAAACAGCTGAATCTTAAATGGAGATCATTGGGCGCATTCACAATCGATCGATTATACCGCGAGACAAGGTGACGGCGCAGGGAGGTCCGACGGAAGGATTACGACGTACCTACATTAGCATACGTAATTCGTGAACACATCTGTCCCGCGACACGTGGGCGACTCTCGCTTTCTTATTGTTCAAATATATCGTTACACTCTTTTCAGATCTTTTGTGGGCCATTTGAATCGCGGCCCGATCGCAGATAGTCGCCAGCGAGTAGCACGGAAGCCGTTTTCAATTTCAGATCACGCTCTCAGATATGTTTCATTGTAATTGAAATAATGCATGCTATTCTTCTGACAATGACTTGATTTGTGATAAAATTAAAGTAAATAAGTTTGAATGATTGCGATTCACAGTTCAGCGGGTGTCAGTCACTACTCGAACGCCGTTGGATCGATTGTTGTTCGATTCGAAAATCAAATATTCAAATCTTTGAACACAAAGCGACATGTCGCCTAATGAGCCAATAACTCGCAAGACAATGGCCGAGCGTGGGCGTTCCGAATTCGAAATTATCACAAAAGAATATTAATGTTACACTTATTCAAATAGCGCCGATCCATATTCAAAAAATTATCTTGTCGTTTAATTTCAATGGCGACGGCGACTAACTTTTTTCAATGTGACGTTCTATTTTTGAATTAACGTACGCATTGTGATCGAACTGTTTTTTCTCTCCGAACTATGAAAGGCTCCCCCTCGAGCGTCGCTCTGCGCCGTATTCAAATATGGATCACGCTTTTTTTTTAATTATTATTAATACTTGTTTATGATTTTTGTGCCGAGTACATGCTTTATTACTATTTCCTGTGCTGTCAACACTAATGAATGTGACGTCTGTGACGTAGGACATGTGTGCGCGTGTTCCACACACCCCTGCGCTACAGATATAAATAAAAATATCATATTATTAAACACACCGCGAAGCTTTCGTTTCAATGCCGACTGTCGAATTATTAAGGATAACGGAATTAAAATTCTTTGATGGCATTTAATAACACACAGTAAAAAAAAAGGGGGAGCGGAGTAATCACGTCAGAAATTCGTTTCGATCGAGAAACTCAAATTAGAGGAATGGCGGTCGGAAGATTTCTTTGTCTTCGACCTAATGAGTTTTTAAGTCGATTATGGCAATTTTTCATAGAAAAACGCCTTTAGTGATGTATCGGTCGAATCAATCACTGTAATGTACAAATTGGTGTTCGGGGCTCGGCCGACCCGCGCTCTCTTACCACTAATGTTCTTTCGCAGTGATTGTGTTCAATTGATCTGTACCTTGAGACCAGATGTAGTGAATGCGGTCGATGATAATAAACAGTCTTATTTGTCAAATGTAACTCGCTAGCTTTAATTCATTCGGATCGAAGGTACAACTTACGCACCTGCTGAAATTTAAAATCAATGCCTTTCTTCTGTTGAAGTTCTCGCTCAGTTACGCTGGCATAATCCTCTATGTTACCAGCTTATGTAGGAAAAATAATAACCTTGAAGTAAAGAAAAACGTAAACAAAGTGTGTAATTGGCTCGACCAAGACCGCGCCGACCGACGTTTGATGGCGCGTCGGTCCAACTGTCATATTGACAGACACTCTACCGACGATCCATGTCAATCAATGTTTTTTTTTCATCGCGTTTAATGAAACCGAGTAATCCTTGACACAGGTAGCGAATATCAACCGAAATAAACAGTTAAAAGCCAGAAACGGAACGCGCCCGTTGGAACTGTCCGTCACGTTCCATATTCAAACGGGCCAATGCCTGAATGGACGTATTGTTTTAAAATCCGAACAGCGTAATGAATGCTTTCGTTTTTTTTTTCAAAAATCGTTAATCGAGCTCTTTCACTTCATTTGTTTCGAAGGCTTTATTTTTTAAATTGTATTGTGCCAGTCCTCCTGGATTCGAGACTCGTTCGATTTACGAATAATAATTAAAGTTCTTTTTTTTAAAATAGGAATTGTGTTAGAACACTAGAGTGTAATTCAATACGAATTAACGACTGCGCCAGGAGCCGTGGTCCCGCTGCAAACGTAGCTTGTGTTCTTACTTCGGCGAATAACAAATTTTGAATGAAACTATCAGGCGAGCAAGGATAATGAATTATTTCCGGTAAAACACTTGTCGTAATGTTTCGTGATTCATGAATATCGCATGAAAAAATTAAATTGTAAATAATTGAATTTATGATTACGTATTAATGACAGCACGCCAGACGGAAAACAATTTGGATTGTTTAATATCAACCTAGAAGTAAAAATAATTACTAGCCGGATTTTGATTACACTTATGGAAGAATTAATAGCATTGGCAGTTACGTGGTATCCGATGTGATCCCATCTTAGTGACAGCCTCCAAGTAACACTCGTCCGACTTCGAACTGGATTTCGAATTAAAGATAATCGATAGAAGAAAAATTACCTCAAACACAAACAGCATCATTACGTACCTGCGAACGAACGAAAACACACATTACACACACACAGACACACATAGACAGATAACACAATGAATTTATATATGAATGATGTTATCGCAAGCTATTGCCATCGGGGATATAAAAATATCCATTTTTCTACATAAGAGCTGGGCGTGGCTGGCGGAAGGCACGCCCGGCTACAGCTCTCGCCACGTTAAAGGTGAATTTCCGATAAACCTCTCGTATTAAAGTTCGATCGCTTCAGACGCCCTCACTATCTTCAAGATATCGAAACGCCTTCTTAAAGAAAAACGAACACACGAATCTAGTCTTTATTCATTTAGGGGAAAATACTAAAGTCCCGCGCAAGACGACGCCGAGAAATATATTGATGCGGTATCGGTTTTCCATTAAAAGCTACAAACGAAACGAGTTCTTATTTGAAGAGCGCTAAAGACGTTAGTTGCATGCGAGTCTCTCGTGGAATGTATTGACGTGTTATCGGAGGTGGTTCCGTCCTTTTCTTTTGTATGGTTAGCACGTATGTGCGTCCCCTTTTACAGCGCAGGTCGTCGAGATGAACACGGTCGTGAACTGCGCATTCTTTCTTATCGCGCCGTAAATATATTTATTATAATTGTTCGCTTTTATGTCGTCCTAGTACTTTTGTGTAATTGAAGATTTAGTATTTAAGTCGACATTGCGACAGGAAATAGACAATTTGACACGCACTCAAACTAAAACTCGAATAAAAATAATCTTTGTTTCTTTGGTTTAGTTACCTGAACGAATAACAGATGGCGATAGTAGTAGCTTTTTTGTCAATCAAACTGTAGATAATTTTTGTCAAATAAAGTTTACGAAGTGACGCAATTTTGTGTAGGTTTTTTAGATTTCAATTAAATATTGTTTCATTTATATTTTTTTATTTTTGGCTCGAGTTATTTCGAGAATTACTCGTGATTCAGTTTCGTAATGTCACATTGGTACACACCGTTTCCAATGTTTATTTAACTTCAAAATATAAACTAATCAATTCTGTGAACGTCAAAGATGTTTAATTTTTATTATGTTATCTCGAAAACGTCTATTTGTTTGAAGCAGCCAGTTATTTATATGAACTAGAAATAACGTTATGGAAACATAACGTAGCGTATGATAATTATGATACATGTGGCGTCTCAATCGAGATGAACTTTTTTAGCCTGATTTATTTACACGAGCGGCGCGTTCGAGTCCTGGATGTGTATTAATTGTTTATTTTGTTTATTTAATAAAATCGTATTTTGTTTTATTACCGTCAAAAGATTATTGTTTTAGTTTTTCTTGATTTATTTTACGACTGTAATAAAATTATATTGTAAATTATTATTTTTCGGTAAATTAACTTCGGCTTTTGTTTGATTTCAAGGTGAACGATTGTAACGTTAATGATCACTTGTTTTTTTGTTTGCTTCCAGTCCTTCCTGAAGCGACTCTATTTACCCTTGGACTTATACGCGTATTATTTACTTAGATAAGGTTTTGAATAATTAGGAAATTGTGAGGGTGAAAAAATGATTAAATAATTTGTTTGCTCATTTCACAACGAGAATGCCGCCGCCCACCACCTTGAGGCGTGAGACGTGAGGTTGCAGTAATGTGATTGGTAAACAGTTAATTACCCTTGAAACCAAAAAGCACGACTATAAGTTAGTATGAAGACACCCGCCGATCACATGTTCACACGGAGCGGAACTATTGACCCTAATTACGGCACGGCTCAGTGGCAGCATACAAGGGTAATCCGGGATTATCCCAGTCGGACACCTCTTGATCGGCTACCGGCCTTTATGGGATAAACGAACACTTCGCTCCACAAAACATTTTGTATATTCTTTATAAGTTATCGTCGGATTTGCTAGGCTTGCCATCAGCGGTACCGGCGGCTTAGCCAACCGATAACCACTATAGAACATTTTTCATACTGCTTAAAGCAGAGAGCAAATGAACTACCGGACATCGAGCTAATGTTGGCAACATGAGTCCAAACTTGAGACATGAGGACTTTCGACTGAGTATTATCTTTAGTTTTGAGTCTTTGTGCTTTAGTAGAGTCGGCGGGGCGAATCTGTACGGCTTGATTCGTCTCCATCTTATTTCAAAATAGTATAAATGTAGGTTTGTCGATGTTGATTCCGCGTTACCTTCAAAGTTTTTTTATTGCATGGTTGGGTGGCCGAGCTCACAGCTCACCTCATTGTGGTTACCGGAGCCCATAGTCATCTAGAACGTAAATACCGCCATACACCTTGAGATATGAGTTCTAAGGTCTCAAGTATAGTTACAACGGCTGCCCCGCCCTTCAAACCGAAACGCATTACTTCACCTTCACCGTGGAAGTCAATCGTGAACATTTGTTTTAGTACGTATTTCATTAGAAAAATTGGTACCCGCCTGCGGGATTCGAACACCGGTGCATCGCTACATACGAATGCACCGGACGTCTTATCCCTTAGGCCACGACGAATTCAGTTACAACGGCTGCCCCATACCAAGTCATAGGTCTCGTACTAATTGTAAACATGAAGCAGTCTTTAACTCGCGATTATCCCGGGGAGCAATTTACGAAGGGAAGGCACGTAGGGCGAGGGCCCGGAGCCGCGACCTCCGGTCAACTGAGCCCGATACTATGAAGTATTTATTGAGCTGCGGTCCACCGACGAGTCCATTGTGTGTGGCCTTTTGGTTCGACGCCCTTCTCTTTGCAAATTAAACTTACGCACTCTTAGTTATTGAGTTTATTTTCGAGTGTGGGTTCAGATAGACCGTGGCTAGCAGACGAATGACAGTCATCGTCAGTAACTATGTTGCGAGGCTGCCGAGAGGCGACCTCCACCAGCCTGCATCAGCGCACGAGTGTCTGAATGATGTGTTGATTCAACTCACAAAAGAACCGAGGAATGTAGATCTACGCGACGACCTAAATTTAGTATCGAAGAGTTCGGCGAGCGATCTAGCCATAGACACAGCCCACTGAGTTTCTCGCCGGATCTTCTCACTGGGTCGCGATTCTGATCTGATGGTAGATTCTGCGAAGCACTGCTCTAGCTAGGGCTAGTGTTAGCAAATTCTCTCAGGTTGAGCCCGTGAGCTCACCTACCCGTCCGCGCGTAGCCTCTTAGATTACCAGCGAATAGGTTGGGAAAAAAAACAAAGACTGGTACTCTACCAAAATGCCTTATATTCGATTGCAATCGTGAAGCATTAAACCGAGCACCGCACTAAATATAAACAGAAGTACCTCCATCGAACGCCAGATGGGTGTCGTCACGGCGCGGGTTTGATCCCGGGCACCTGTTGTTTATGGACTCTTCGATTACGCCCCATTAGCAGTCGACAACCGATACTTAATACTATTGACTCAGCGATTTCGACTATTAATAAATCTGGCACAAGAGCGCGCGCTCGCCGCCGCCGCTACCCAGAGGTCGCAGGTTCGGGAATGATCGTCGTGTACGATCTAGAAAAATGAACATGATTTGTGTTCACGGGCGCTCATAATAGGTTAGTACTTAATATGCATTTATTTAATCGTTTATCTAAATTCTATATTTTTTTCATTCTTTATTATTATTATTATTTGCCTTTGTAGGCAGACGAGCATACGGCCCACCTGATGGTAAGTGGTCACCGTCGCTCTTTATTAGAGCCATACACCTATTAGGTTAAATCGGCTTAAATAAAGTAAAAAAATAGCTCGTGATTTATTCGTGTATCAATGAAGCATTTCTCATGTTCATCCGATTTCGTACCCGTCCGATGGGAAGCGCCCCTTCCGGAAAAGCGTTCACCGGGAAAACAAGCGGAAGTATCGTGGAGGAAGGAAAAAAATGATACCCTTCGTTGAGAATTAGCATCGAGCGGGGGCGGCGCCCCGTGCTCCGCGACCGCCGCTTGTCAATTTGTCGGCGTCAACAGTTGACGGCGCCGGCGAAACGTCACTCGTGGTCATTATGCTTTACAAACGATTTATTTGGAGTTTATTTAATTAAAAAAATTATTTATGGACTTATGTTTGTCGCGTCAATGGCTTCGCAGTATCGCGTGTGCGGATCCTGTTCGCAGAAGCCGCTGGTTTGGGAATAGCTTAGACGCTATCCGGAGTATGAATGTTACAACAACAGCTGTATCGAGTAGCAGAATGGCAGATGGTCTATAAATAAATGTCCTGTAAATTATTTGTAATAATCTTTCTCGCGGAGTGCTCAAATTGTCAATTAATGTCTCTTATTCTGTCATCAGTTATGTTCGCCACGAAGCTGTTACGATCTATCAAAATGCAACGGAGCACTCGTGTATACATGTTATAAATATCGACTTACTATTTGTTTTCGATAATTTAATTTAATTATATTTTTAATGTTTCAAATATTAAACGAGTAGGTATTTCTTTCCAGAAGTGTTTAACAAACTTTTCTGGAACGCATCTTATAAATTAAATAAAATCGAATTTTGAATTCGAAAATCGAACGTCTGCAATCAGACAGGTGATTCGTTAATTCGTAAATGGAATCCGTTTTCGTTCGTCTCCGGGAGCGCTCGGCTCACTGTGGGAACGTCACGTATTAAGTTCGGTATTTGAACAAAAACCCGAACGACGCGAGCGATCGGCGATACAATTAACTAGGTACCTTATTATCTGGCTTCATTAGCGATCGCCATTAACATCAATAATTTTTAAGTACCCTACATTCGTACGATACATTCTGTACTCGACTAAGATTTGATAATATTTGTAATATAAGCATCGTGCAACGTTCGATTTATCGGACGTTTGCAGCCCACCTGAAGCGCAGTGCGGAATCCTCATCACAAAACTGACGGAGGTTTGACAAGAATTTTGAAAATTGAAGAATAGTCGGGTCGTTGGTTAATGGTTATGGAGCCCGTTTTTACGACAATAATTTTATTATATAAGTTTCTCCTTTCGATTGGAGGTTAGGTGGTTTTTTTTCTTTCTTCTTTTCTTCTCTGTATTATGATTTCTAGTGTTTCGAAGCTACGGTTCACGTTCAGAGGCCTCGAGTTAGGGTTTGTGGGATTCCTAATTAGGCAACATTGTTGCAGACATCAGTGGTCCATCGCCCAGGCTCGCTTATCACCAACGAAGTCAGAGTAAAAGCCATTTTGTTTCGTAATTCAAATTCAAATTTCAATCCCAAGTGCTTGATATTAAATTAAAGAATAAGTGCCTGTTGGATTAAGAATCGGCAAACATCATTTGACGATCGGTTTGAAACTTTATTTTTATTGCGATTGGTGCTGTTTTCTAAAATGATATACCTATCGTTCCACAATTTCACTGTTTAATTTAGTCACTTTTGTAATATTCCCTTAACGGGGTCTTAGGTTTGCTGTATGCTCACGGTACTAATGATATCATAACGCGGCTTGCTGTAAGTCCTTGTGAGGACTCGCGAATGTTTTCTGGACGTTTACACGCAATAGTCGATGTAGTTCTGGTGCTACGTATTTTCAGTGTCACCACGGGTCAACCTGGTCTGCCAACTGTGAGGACAGCAATCGTGAACCTGCCTCATCTCATAGACTCATAAATTTGAGAAAAGTAAGAGAAATATATGAGCGAATGTATGCTGTAGTTCTAAACATTGAACTTTTGCACCAAAATAATTTCACAAATGGTAAAGTCGTACTCTTCAGCTGTGTAGTCCGTTTGTGTAGACTAGAGGTCCCGCGGTAGTCGAAATTCGACTATAATTAATTGAAATTGTAAGTTTGTACACTATTATAATTGTATTTTATACTTCTATAATCACAAATTTCGTCAAGGCTACACTATAAAAAATATTAATAAAGACAAACAATATTTAATCTATTCTCAATTTGACCACAGACGTCAAGAATAAAAGTTTGACAATAAATAGTATGCATGCGTGTGTGCGCCAAATACATGGTATGTAGTGTGTGTAATGTTTTCTTTATTGATTTAATGTATCTTTAACGCATTATTTTAAAAAAATATTAGCGTTGTGCACTTCTTCTCTATATTCTCTATAAGTGTGGAAAATTTCATACTCCTCCGTCCGCGCAATTTTCGTAAAAAGGGATACAAAGTTTTTGCTTCACGTATTAATATATAGATACATTCATATAACTGCGCGGCACAAGGAGTGAATCCCCGACTTCCTTTGCGAAGTGTCCGAGGTCGCGGACACACTGCGCATACAACACGTTACCATCTGATCTAAACTTATCGAGTTTCATTCGTTTTTTTGCGCCTAGCTTTCTTAGTGTCGACTTCAAATTGTTTGTAAGCACTCTCCTAAAATAATCTTGTATTTTTTATGTATACTTTTTTTATATTACTGCTTAGATGGGTGGATGAGCTCACAGTTCACCTGGTGTTAAGTGGTTACTGGAGCCTATACATAATATCGACATCTACGACGTAAATGCGCCACCCACCTTGAGATATAAGTTCTAAGGTCTCAGTATAGTCAGAACGGCTGCCCTACCCTTCAAACCGAAACGCATTACTGCTTCACGGCAGAAATAGGCACAAGAGGTCTTTGGTCTCTACTTTTGTGTGAGTGGTTTTCACATTCTATAACTTTATATAAATTTTCATCAGTCGATTAAGTAAATAATTATTTTACATCTACAGTGGGTATGTAGTTTAGAGCTTCCGCTGTATTGGTCGAATGAGTCTATGAGAGGATCTTGTGCTGAGCTGTTACTGTGGTGCGTCTGTTGTGATGGTAAGTCACATACATAATTCTCATTGTGTGATCATAAATTCGTGATCGGGCTGAGCCGGGCGGCGTCCTCAAAGGCGAGCCGAACGCAATAAGGACAATTAAAACGCCACGAATCGCGAACATTGTCTCCTGAAGACCTTGTCCTTGGCTGGTATTCGACTCAAAAAACTCCTTTAAGGACTGCGAAGGACCCGTTTGATTTGTACTCACTCTGTTTGTAATTTCCCGCCAATTTCAATTCCTTCATATTTAATAGTACCCTTGCTCGTTAACGGACATTCGTCACGTTCCATTTTTGAACTTTATTCGAAATACGTTTTGGCCGCCAAATTCTTTGTAGATTGTTTTCACGTGCGCTGACCACCATCAGGTGGGCCGGTTTTGGATACCTGAGTTCACGGACCACCTCACGCTTAGTGACTAATAGAGCTTATAGAAATGTGAAATGTCGAACTTTCAATTCCGTTCTAATTAAATACTGACATCACAGTTTTCAATCCAGAAGCCGAGAAGTGCGCGTTTGGGATGGTATGGTCATGTGATGAGACAAAATGAAAATGAGGTTGGTAAGAGAGTGTTAACTATGAATGTGGTAAAATATAGAGGAAGACTTAGACCTAAGAAGAAATGTATGGATTGCGTGAAAGACGATATGTGTAAGAGGGGAGTGAGCAAAGAAATGGTATATGATAGAGGAGTAGGGAAGGAGAAAACATGTTGCGCCGACCTCAGGTGACTGGGAGAAGGGCAGGAGAATGATGATGACACTCTTCATTCCAAGCTGCTCGACACAGAAGTAGGCCGTTAGTGGTAGCTACCTGAGTAGTATCAACCAGCCCTACGAATGCATAGGTATTTATTTTTATTAGACGTTGTTATTCTATCATCTTGAGGAACTCATGTTTAGTAGGTATCGTCGGTGAGTTTTTATTTTTTATTTTTATTGCTTAAATGGGTGAAGGAGCTCACAGCCCACATGGTGTTAAGTGGTTACTGGAGCCCATAGATATCCACAACGTAAATGCGCCACCCACCTTGAGATATAAGTTCTAAGGTCACAAGTATAGTTACAACGGCTGCCCCACCCTTCAAACCGAAACGCATTACTGCTTCACGGCGGAAATAGGCAGGGTGGTGGTACCCACCCGCGCGATCTCACAAGAGGTCCTACTACCAGTAAAACTATACACTAAATGTTATCATAAGGCTAGGCTAGTAAAAAACTCCGAACTTAAGATCTGACTGAAAAGTAGTGAACAAAGCTGACGGCATTGTAACTTATATTAAACCTTAAGCTTTAAGCACGTGAGGCTATATTAGGTATTATCATTTAACGACCCGACTTACAAATAAGCAATCAAAATTACATAACATAGTACACTTTTACGAGTCTTTTCATCGAATCTGGAATATTAACTATTAAAAACCATTGATTGCTTATATCTGTGTGGAGATTATAAAAAATAATGTCATTTGGTTTTAAGACGTTATAAATTTAACGTTTCGGTCGTAATATCGAGTTTTTAATGTTTCGAATGTTTTTTTTTTCTGTAAAGTATCGATACGTGGCGAGTGCCAACGGTACCCGAATAACTCAGGTTTTATTGGTCGTAAAAATTTAGTAAGGCTCCAGTAGGTGACTCTATCCGAAATATCGATTTTAACTATCGATTATTCGTTTGAAAAAAAAAAGTTAATTATAATCTTATATAATGTTCTTAAATCGTAAATTATAAGGGATTTCATAAATAGTCATAAATGTAACATTTTTTTCTTTAAATGCTCCTATTAAAATACGGTTATGTTTGACTATCGTGCATCGGGATGTGCTCACGAGAGATCAATTTGATAATAGGGGCATATTCTAAATGCATGATTTTATATTTTATATTTTACTGCGGACGTCTTGGGAGTCCGCACGGGTAGGTACCACCACCCTGCTTCATTCTGCCGTGAAACAGTAATGCGTTTCGGTTTGAAGGGTGGGGCAGCCGTTGTAACTATACTGAGACCTTAGAACTCCTACCTCAAGGTGGATGGCGCATTTACGTTGTAGATGTCTATGGGCTCCGGTAACCACTTAAAACCAGGGGGGCTGTGAGCTCGTCCACACATCAGCAACAACAAAAAAATATTTTTATTAGTTTGGCGCTTTGAGACTTAGATAATTATGTTAATATCTATTTAAGTCGTAGAATATGAGTCCACAAGTGTCCGTGCGTTGGTCTGTCTGTGTCTGCTCTGTAAGCAGCTGGAATATTCCAACAGGGAAGTTCTACCGTGGAGTAGCCTAGCGCGCGGACCTGCTGAACGTTATTGTATCTCTATTGTGCTCCCGTTCCCAGCGGACAGCAAATCGAGTTCAATTGACTAACGATTGATTATTCAATCAAAACAGATTGATCGGTATTATCAGATAATGGGCGCACGCTGTGAGATCACCGCTGCTATCGTATACTACACACTGTTGGCTCTGTGTCGCGCGGCGAAACCTACACTGCATGATTTGGTTTGTAATTGGTTCGAATTTACAGTTTGTAATTAAGAATTGAAGACTGAAACTTTTGAATTTCAAAAGGTTTTTTTTTTATTGCTCACCTGGTATTAAGTGGTTATCGAAGCTCATAGATATCTGCAATGTAAATGCGCCACCCACCTCGAGATATAAATTCTCAAGTATTGTTACAACGGCTGCCCCACCCTTCAAACCGAAATGCATTACTGCTTTACGGTAGAAATCGGCGGGATGGTGGTACCTACCCGTGCAGAGTCACAAGACGTCCTACCACTAGTAATTACGCAAATTATAAATTTGCGGGTTTCATTTTTATTATACAATGTTATTGGTTTAACGTGGAAGTCAATCGTGAACATTTGTTCAGTATGTATTTCATTAGAAAAATTGGTACCCGCTTGCGGGATTCGAACACCGGTGCATCGCTACACATGAATGCACCGGACGTCTTATCCTGTAGGCCACGACGACTTCAAACTTTATTGTGTCATCTAGATGTGTGGACGACAATCAACAAATCTGCTTTGTGTTTCTTTGAGATATTAAGTTAGATTGTTGATCAAGTTGCAATCAAGCAATCAAGTAGTCTTCAAGCCGCTGCGGTTGGTATGTAGACGATGCCGCCAGTTCGGAGGCACAGCACGTCCTACGTTCAAAAACTTTCATCCATTATTTCAACTTATAATAAAACTTTCTGGTAAAATTATTTTCAAAAATAGAAATTAATTTTATTGTTTTAAAATTTGAATTTAGAACTATCTACGTGAATTGGTTCATTCTATCGAACGTTTGACATAACAAATAATAGTAATTTTTGAAAATGGAATTTTTCTTGGACAAAATAACTATTTTCAAACAGTTAATGACAGCTGCACGTGACTGTGGCACAAGGTATCAATGGAGAGGTTTGTTCAATAAAAATTCGTCTAAATCGTTTCGTGGGGGGCGCGAAGGGAAACAAAGATGTCTCACTTAAGGTTCAGGGATCGAACGTGATCTGTTTGCAAAAAAAAAAAACGTTTTAAGCAGCTCTTTACCTGTTCGAAGGGGCCGGGAAGTTTTCTTTTGAACTTGTAAACATCGGATAAAAGATGTCGGAAAATCTTCGGTGAACCTTTTCGAACTTGAATTGCCTTTATTTGTATCAATTTGTTACTTACCCCTTAGTTCTGTGGCTTTTGCGGTATTCTACAATTGGTTTTTGTTTTTTATTGCACGCAGTTTATAGTGTTGTATTTTGCACAGAGATAGTCCTGATCACTCATGATCATTCATGAGCTTGCTTTAATAAATAGTTCATGCGGTAGGTACTGTTCCACGAGATTACAAGTATCAATTTTAGTATTAAATGTCATTATGTAAATTTCAATACTTGAGTCAGTGAACATTAACTAATAATACTAAAACTAATCTTACTGGTGGTAGGACCTCTTGTGAGTCCGCGCGGGTGGGTACCACCGCCCTGCCTATTTCTGCCGTGAAGCAGTAATGCGTTTCGATTTGAAGGGTGGGGCAGCCGTTGTAACTATACTGAGACCTTAGAACTTATATCTCAAGGTAGGTGGCGCATTTACGTTGTGGATGTCTATGGGCTCCAGTAACAACTTAACACCAGGTGGGCTGTGAGCTCGTCCACACATCTAAGAAAAAAAATTGCAGACGAATTAATTTTAAGAAATCATCGCGTGAGATAACAGACTGATTTAAAACTTTAGTGGCATTTTTGTTTCTTCATTAGCACACCCCGGTTAACTAACAGCAATCGTGCTCCATTAGAATGTGCTTGACGTCAAACCTTCTGAATAACAGCTCATGAGCGATTTGATAGAATTCGTGGATTTTTAACCGACGTGCTCATATACCATACGCCGAAGAAAAAAATCTCGTGTGCTTCGTTAAGTGTATTGAAAAACCTAATTTAATCACAATTAGTTCCAATAACTTAGCACTCGACTATATTAAATTCGAAAGATTTTTCCCTCAACGGCGACGGAGTAAGTTTTTCATCGGCATTCCGTCTCACGATAACACCTTTCTGCTGTAAATAAATTCTTTATGCTGCTCCGCGTAATCGAATGCATATTTTGGTGAAAACGTATCATTCATTACCGACTTTAAGCCGAACGCATAAAGCTTAATCTACTTTGAGGCTAATAAGCTGCTATATTCTTAATATCGCATGTTCGGATGTAATGTAACGCGTCGGAATTCACTTGACATTTTAAAATTTTTAAACAATAACTCAAACGTGACCGTTGCCTCGATAAGTTTTACTAATTAACTGTCTATTTTATTTTATATTAAAGAAAATGATAAATTAATATCGCATAAACACTTGAACAAACTGCACCCCTTGTCATCATCATCATCAGCCCGTATCTCCCCACTGCTGGATGTAGACCTCTCCCATAGTCCGTCGTATACTGATCGACAATTTCCACAACTCGATAACAGATCTTGTAATTGCTTGATCGATAATATTATGATTACCCTACAAAATGATACTATGAATACCATGCCTATTTTTGCCGAGAAGCAGTAATGCGTTTCGGTTTGAAGGACGGGGCAGCCGTTGTAACTATACTTGAGACCTTAGAACTTATATCTCAAGATGGGTGGCGCATTTACGTTGCAGATGCCTATGGGCTCCAATAACCACTCAACACCAGGTGGGCTCGTCCCACGTCCCACACATCTAGGCAATAAAAATAAAAATAATAATAATGAAGACAGAGGCATTCTGAAATATGCCCCAATAAGTTGAGTATGTCGTGCTGTCTGTATATCGCCGTTTGTCTGCTTGCAATCGCTCGTAAATATTCAAATACCTAATAAAATTGCCAAAAATATAGTCCCTCGATATAGTTACTTTACTAGGCGAAGACCTTAATATTAAGATAATACTAACTATTTTTGTTTGTGTTACCCACAAGCGTTTATACAAAATGTTACAGGTGACAAAGCTATGGCCTCTGCTGCACCAGGTCTACGGTGCTTCTCCCGGATTCGATTCAAACATTATCTTTTACATTTTAACCGTTTTCGTTTAGCACATCGGAATGACTCCCAGCCCTCGAAACGTGCTAAATGGCATACCTATTAGTTTATTTCCACGGGTTCGTAACATTATCGTGCGACATCACAATGACGCTATCGATATCCAGCCATCGCTAATCATTTTACTGCAGACCCTACATGATGTACAGCAGGCTGATCTAGGTTTTATAAATATATATTTCCTTTGGAAGTAGTTTTAATTAAGAACTCACGTCCACCAGTGAGAGCGAAGCTTAATTGTTTAGGCGTGTTTTATTTTATTACACCATACTGTGAATCGTGGTTAAAGTTCTTACAAGTAATTCGGAACATCTTTCCGAATTATTGTTAAAAAAAAAGGTATTTGACCCATTGCCCAATTACGGCATAGATTCGAAACCCAATGCCGTCTGATTTACGCATTTTCCGTTCATCTTTTTCTTTTATTATTTGGTTAATTATTTAATTTAGATTAGAGAAATTATAATATTTTGTTATTATATTTATTTTACCTCAATTAAGAAAATAAAATTCGAAAAACATTACAATCGTACCTGAAATTTCTCAACACCCTGTATGTCAGATCACAACGCACTATGTCAATAAAGTGTCGGTTTCCTTTCGGAACTACCAAAATCGTTCTTTTTTTCTTTTATGACGTAGCCCGGGCTCCCTGAGTGTGGCCCAAACCACTGCGGTTCTCCGGAGTGATATACGCTTTTAAGTCTTCAGTTGGATATTCAAATTATAAGTTAGAGTAAAGATTGGTCTCCGAATATTACATTCACTTAACATGCAAAGATTGAATCAGTCCCTCCCCTTTTTGTTATACAGCGCTTTCGCACACGAAGAGCTTGAACGAACGCAATTGATACAAATTACCTTTCACATCATTGAAGCGTTAAAAAATAAATTGGAAAAGAATAAAAATGAAAAATAAAAACAAGGCACACGTCTCGTGGGGGGACTCGCGATGCTAACAAATTAATAATTAATTTTCACGCGCGCTCAATGTCGGGGGCATTCGTTCGATCTCGTTTTGTTCCAAATTCGAAAATTCATTTGCGTTTTTTTTTTAAAGTTGAAAATTGTCTCCGATGTTTTCGTTGTTCTGATTTTTTTTTATTTCAGGCGTCGCTTTTGAAATCTATACTAATATTATAAAGAGGAAAGATTTGTTTGTTTGTTTGTTTCGAATAGGCTCCGAAACTACTGGACCGATTTGAAAAATTCTTTTTCCATTAGAAGCCGACACTGTCCCTGATGAACATATGCTACTTTTTTTTTTTATTTTTTTTTTTTGGTTTCATGTGTGTTTTAATGTTTCCGAAGCGAAGCGAGGGCGGGTCGTTAGTTTGAACATATTTTTAGGGGAGGCCTTAATTTCTTATCCTGAAGGAATCGAAATGTTTTTGAAATTGGAAGTAACTTCAAACGCTACTTCGCTCTCTAAACATGATTATTTTTTAACCGACTTCATATTAAAAGGTAGGACGATATTCTCGATTTGAGGCATTAGTTATTCTTTCGTTTTTTTGAATCTGACATAAACGCGTCGCTTTTTTCGTTTATCGGAAGTAACTAGATACCGTTTATGATTGATAAGTACTCACTACCGGCCTCTTGTGACGTCGTAGCTGTAATTACCTGAAATAAAAATAAAATAAAATAAAAAAACTTCATCGCAACTGTAATAGCTAGTAGCTTAAAGCTACCTTCGTAATTACTAGTTAGTACACGAACACTAGTCATTCTCCTCAACAAATCCATGAGGCAGGCGTGAGGTTCAAGCGCCCTCTCGACGGACGCGCGCTCATCGCAACAGAAATAAAATAATAATAAAACATTTTATTACGGAATCGATGCGGGCTCGGTCGTAAAAATAATTTAGATTAATTTCATGAAATTTATCGATATCGATGTTAAACTTTTAATTAAATTATATTACTAATTACACATTGGGCTTTTGAGATCTGTAGAACAGGTAAGTTTTTTTATCGGTCAGAGCATCTTAAAATATTGTGTTATATCGTCCCCTTTAAACTGTTCACCCGACCCTGGCAGCAGTACTGGCGGCAGCCTCCCGGACTATCATCATCAGAATGCTATCGGGGCTGGCCACAGTTGGGCAAAACAGGGCAAGGACTCGAACCGTTTCTTTAATTATTAATAGCTCATAGCCGACCTGTTGTTAAGTGTGGTAATAACGTCGTGGCCTAAAGGATAAAACGTCCGGTGCATTCGTATCTAGGAAAGCACCGGTGTTCGAATCCCGCAGGCGGGTACAAATTTTTCTAATGAAATACGTACTCAACAAATGTTCACGATTGAATTCCACGGTGAAGGAATAACATCGTGTAATAAAAATTAAACCCGCAAAATTATAATTTGCGTAATTACTAGTGGTAGGACCTCTTGTGAGTCCGCGCGAGTAGGTACCACCACTCCGCTAATTTCTGTCGTGAAGCAGTAATACATTTCGGTTTGAAGGGTGGGACAGCCGTTGTAACTATACTGAGACTTTAGAACTCATATCTCAAGGTGGGTGGCGGCAAGGTGGGTGGGAGTGCTCTGAGGAATTATTCGAGATGATACCGGCATCTCGTTTTTACCATCGCACCGCCCGCCATCGGAGTAGAGTTCATCCATACTACCTGGAGCCACTGCGGTCATCCACAGTGCGTTTCCAGAGATCTTTTTTGCCACGTACCATCCGGCTATGGAATGAGCTCCCTTCCACGGTGTTTCCCGAGCGCTATGACATGTCCTTCTTCAAACGAGGCTTGTGGAGAGTTTTAAGCGGTAGGCAGCGGCTTGGCTCTGCCCCTGGCATTGCTGAAGTCCATGGGCGACGGTAACCACTCACCATCAGGTGGGCCGTATGTTCGTCTGCCTTGCCAAGGGCAATAAAAAAAAGAAAATTTACTTTGTAGATGTCTATGGGCTCCGGTAACCACTTAACACTAGGTGGGCTCGTCCACCCACCCAAGCAATAAAAAAAATAAAAAATTTACAGGTGTCCCGCGGCCGCGTCTCAACCCGTGTGGTCTCACCGCCCCCCCCCCTGCCCCCACAGTCACACAGACAGACGACTTTTGGATGTATGTAGGTATCATTTCGTCAGACGAGCGAAAGTGTACCGTGTTTGGTATCCAATACTAATATATTTACCGAAAATTCCAATATGCGAACGACTTAAGCTGAGCTGTTGTGAAAGTTCTGTTACAGAATTAGATAATCTGGAAGGTTAGTTCACACCGTCGCGCCCGCGCCGCGGTATGACACAGGCTTCGACTGACTCGAATATCGCTTCAACGAAAATAATAATAATTACGCAAGAGCAAAGTGCCCGTGGGACTCTCCGATGGTGAATAAAAAAAAACATTTTTTATTTCTCTATAAATAACAATAAAAACCACATAAAATAGTTTACTTGACCGCGATCAATACCCAACTAACCCAACAATTTTAGTGCCGTTTTAACGAGCCGGTAATGGGAAGCCGAAAAATATCCCTAATTTGACTTCATTAAGTGTTCGAAAACAATAAAATATAATTTTATAGGTTTTTACGAATCGAAGAGAAATAAAGCGCGATAAATAACGTGAGATAAATATGGCGCCGCTCGCATCGAATATCCACTTAATTTATTCAAATGTTCGAATTACATAAATATTGTATCGTCAAGGATCTAGACAATGGCTTAATAAAATAAAGCACAAAAAGAACACGCAACATGTCAATAAACTAAAGCTGGACGGAAAAAAAGACCCCCCTTTTTAAATTTCGAATCGATTCACACTTCGAACGACCGGCCGCGACGGTTGATTTCCGTTCTTAATTCAAACAGAAGCGTCTTTTTAAATAGAGCTCTTTTTTCAATTCGAAATTTGAATGAGACCAAAGTTCGGAACCCGATCGGTTATTTGAATAGTGAATGAGATTCGAATTTCGATTATAGATTCATTCGATAAGTGACCTCGTTTCGAATCGTAAAGGATATCGCTTATTTATCGCTTCTTTATCGATTCAATAAACGAGCGATCGGATGTGCACGTGAGGGTTTTTATTTAAATTGGACTAATCGAGACGGAGCCGAATGTAAAGTTTATGTCATAATAACTGCGGGACCCAGTATCAACCTATCATTACGGGAGATCGGTCGATACCTATCTTCATTTACAGATTAACTGAATATTAAAAACCCTAACGATCGACCGGAGTATTACCATCAATATTTTAATCATTCCGAGTTAATTTTTATGTGTAACCATTTATAGATTTAATTATGAAAACTTATAGACACGCGAACGTTTTCCTTTAAACTTTTATTGCCGTTCGAATTCAATAAATGTTAATGTTCAAATTTTATTAGAATTTCTAATGCGAAATTATTTAATGAAACTTAAACAGTTTGATAAAGCTGATCGCGGACTAGATACCATTTAATTATCTAAATAACGAATGAGGGAATTCTTAGAGCGACGAACGTGAATACAATTCGGGGACGGCTTCGATCTCCGCCCGATCTTAAGAACATCGGGATCAGAAAATAAAATCTATAAAAACTCATAAAGTGCTCGTAAACATGGCGAGGGCAATAAAAAATATGTTACGTCGAGTTGTCATTGGGTCAGCTGTCGCGAGCTATTTCCGAGTTGAACGCGGCGACGGGTGTAGAGCGCGGGGGAGGGGGGATGGACCACGGGCCACAAGCTCAGGTCACGTCCACGGGGATGGGATTGTACCATTTCAATAGTGGCAGAGCCACCACAGGGGCTCATTAGTCTGTGTATCAGGCCGCTGACTAAAATAAGAAATGAAGATGGGTGGACGAGCTCACAGCCCACTTGGTTAAGTGGTTACTGGAGCGCATAGACATCTACAATGTAAATGCGCCACCCACCTTGAGATATAAGTTCTAAGGTCTCAGTATAGTTACAACGGCTGCCCCACCTTTCAAACCGAAGCGCATTACTGCTTCACGGCAGAAATAGGCAGGGCGGTGGTACCTACCCGCGCGGACTCACAAAACGTCCTACCACCAGTATTTACGTTAATTATAATTTTGTGTGTTTGATTTTTTTACACGATGTTATTCCTTCACCGTTGAACTCAATCGTGAACATTTGTTGAGTACGTATTTCATTAGAAAAAGTCACCACCAAAATTAATTTTGTATGTACGATGTGAGTACTAAATAAAAATAATACAGTTTGCCGTTTATGTCCTTTCTAATTCAAGAAAAAGATATTGTAATTGACAATGATAGCCTGCCCTGAGTACCTGCGTGGTATACATTACATATCGACGCTTGAAAGGCAAACGTGACTAAGCGACAATAACTACTTTGTACATAAATGATAGGCAATAACCGTTCGATGCGCAAAAAAAATATATTTCTAGGTCTCTTAAAATCATTTCAATCCTACAGCTAGATTCGTTAAAATATAATTTTTTCAGGTATTTCTCCTGTATATTTTAAATTAATTTCAACTTTAAATTAGTCTACTGTAAAGTTCACGAATTGTCGCTTAGTAACTTTTGCCTTTCAAGCGTCGTTATGTATATATGGATCAAAACACACACCAGTAGGAGGGATCGGCGGGGCGCACATAGCGCGAATGATTCAGCAGCCGATGCGAATCTCGGATCGATGGCTTATTTCGGAATGTCAAGCGTAAAGCAAACACTCGAAAAACGCAATTAAAAATACGAAATATCGCAGACACGAACAAAAACTGAGTAATCGCTGAGCACGAGGGCCCGCGAGCACACGGCGTCGCGGCCCCGGCCTCATGAGGCTCCGACCAATTTCTCAAGGCGATGCTATCTATGGGCCCTAGCTCGTCTGCCTATCTATCACAACATACATACGTACACTTTTAAGTATTACTTTAAGTAGTTTAGTGATTGAGACTTGCATAGCCCACGGAATTTCTCGCCCGATCTTCTCAGTGGGTCGCGTTTCCGATCCGGTTTGAGCCCTTGCTAAGGTCAGTGTTAGCAACACTCAGGCTTGAGGCTCATGAGCTCACCTACATCTTAGGGCGAAACTGAAATAGCCTCTCAAGGCTATCAGCATAGGTAGGGAAAAAAAGAGACTTGTGTGTGACGTCCCATTTGATGGTTAATGGTGTCTATAGTGGGTAACACAAGCCCTACATCCCAGCACAGCCGCGTGCAGGCGAGCTCATCCCGATATTGATCACAATCTTTTCAACTCCACAATTTCCCAATATACAAAACGTTGTTTTCATAAAGCATCGCATTCATTTAATTTATTATTTTATTGTATATATTTTAACTGGATTCTTGAATGGCTGCCAAATAATGCTATAGAATGTTTTCTGTTAACGAATACGAGAGAAAAAAAAAGACTTATACCGATGATTGTTACGGAGGAGACGCGGAACTTTCACAAAAGCGTCGAGTTCGTTAGTTAAAATTGATCGTCAAATGTTTGATATAACTCTACACTTGATGCTCATGACGGCGGACACTAAACATACATAATTTGATGTTTATAAAGTAAGAACGTAATTCATTTACCAGCTGACGAGTTTGCACAAATCAGTTAGTAAAAATATTGTGTTTAGCAACTTATGTCCTCCTTAGAAACCGGCAGCTTAGAATTAGATTCAGTTAAAACGTGTTGTACTATAGGATATCGGGTTCAGTGACCCCGCAAGTTTTCTGCCGCAAAAAAGAAGACCGCGGCCGCGAGGAGTTGCTCAGATCGACCTCGGAGTGACGTAGGGGTTCCTGGTAAAAGGAAGACACAGCATCACGGGTTTCTTACAAGGCACGAATGTGTATTGAGAAAAATATAGTCTACAACATGTTGGAAATGATTTTTTTTTGTGTAATCCGTAATCTATAAATACCAACTCACATGTTCTGTTCCATTGACACTCACCCAGTTGGCAAGAGACGAGAGTGTGATCATGCTTTTAACAATCAAAACATAAAATACACTAATACCCGCGTTTACTTTAATTCGATTCTCAATAATTATCACATCGAATTATTGCGATTAATTTTGCTGTAAATGTGAAGTTACTTTGAAGTTTTTGAAGCCGCTCCACTCGTTATTTCCGAAGTGAAATTATTTTTAGCGGCGTTTTGTTTAGAAACATTTACACCCATAAGTTTTACGTTTCTTCATGTAATCCAACATTTACATCATAATGGGACTTGCCTCTCCATGCTGAGAGCGTCAACTAAACTTCTTTGGACATGTAATGCGATCAAATGTTCCCGAGTTGGAGAAGCGGTTGGTTGTGAGAGAGATGCAAGAGAAACGCTTCAGAGGCTGAATTCCAACACGATGGTGTAACGGTATTGTAGAGACAACAGGAGAAACTCTACAACGATCCGTTGAACTGGTGCGGGACAGGAGTAAATGGAGACAGACCCTATGTGGTCATCCTCATTAGTGAGGTACTTCTGAATGTCGCATTTTTACTGCGTGTGAAATGTACACGGGTTTTTTCTATGTGTGCAATATTGAATACCAGGTGGCTACCACTGCAGAGCTTTAGCTTGAGGCATGAGGTCGAAATCACAAATGCGTGAGAACAGCAAACAACATCATATCTGAATAATTTCACGCATCTATCGTCGTATACTGCCTTTCAATCTAGACAGCACGATTGTGGTCCAAGTGTGGTCCGTGGGCCCGCAACCTCCGCTCTACCACCACTAATATTTATCTACGCGAAACTACAATTTTTGCGTATTTGTCTAACACACGATGTTATGTAATGTATGTATTCTGTGGCAGTGTTTGGTAGGTCTATGTTAAATATCTACTAAGCAATGTCTAATAGTAATCTATGTTTTTGTTTGCATCATTTTCCGTTTCCATTAATAAAAAGGAATCCAGTAACATCCAAAATACAGCAACCTCCTGTGATAAACAAATTATCAAAAGTCTAGATCACTTTTATCAATAGAACCATTGAATTTTCTTTGAAGCAAGTGTAAGTGATCTAAATTGTCTAGTAGTATTGTGTATTGTGTCGTCTCCTGTAATATTCTGCGCGTCTACGTCACGGCGTCACCGAAACAAAACCAATAACTCTAAATTACGAAACGAAATAAAATATAAATATATAAACGTGTTTTTGTAAACAGAATGACAAACTAAATTATTATTTATAACGTTCATTTTTAACAATCAAAATTGGAACAATGTGCTGGCGACACGCGGCCGGAACGCATTTCACATACGTCATACGTGTCTGAATTTTAGAATTTTGTGAGATAGAGGCCGGTTGATGGCGGAGCGTGTAAATGATAGTGCTCTGCCTATTTCTGCCGCTAAACAACCACGACTCAAAATTCAGACTTGAATATTATGCGTCTAAACGAATGAAGGATTAGTGACAGGTAGGTCCGCACGGGTAGGCACCACCTCCCTGCCTATTTCTGCCGTGAAGCAGTAATGCGTTTCGGCTTGAAGGGTGGGGTAGCCGTTGTGATTATACTGAGACCTTAGAACTTATATATCAAGGTGGGTGGCGCATTTACGTTGTAGATGTCTATGGGCTCCAGTAACCATTTAACACCAGGTGGACTGTTGGGCTGTGAGCTCATCTACCCATCTAAGCAATAAAAAAGGTAGACACGCGACTCAGCTCATCAAGCAACTGTAGATTAGAGCTACACTTCTTCTTAGTCGTTTGCACTCTTGGTAGAGTGGTCGTGGTCATCAGTCCGGGTGGTGATACGGTTCACAAGACGTCGCCATCTCTCACGTGACGCGGCCTTTTTTGTGCACTCGTTGACGGGACCGTTTAGGGCTGCCTTCATTTGGTCGGTCGATCGTAACGATCATCTGCCGCGCGGTCTTGTACCCTTAATCATGCCTTATAATTAAATAATTGTATACTATATCCTGTGTCCTATACTATAATATAGTATCAGCTCCTATTTAACACGATTTTGCTTACGATGGTCGAGGAGTAATAGGCTTAAAGGTTTTTTTCTTTCCTACCTATGCTGATAGCGTTGAGAGGCTATTTCAGCTTCTCCTTGACGTGTAGGTGAGCTCACGGGGCATAAGCCGGGAGTGTTGCTAGCACTGGCCCTAGCAAGAGCAGTGCTTGGCAGATTCTACCACCGGATCGGAAACGCGACCCACTGAGAAGATCCGGCGAGAAACTCAGTGGGCGCTTTAAGGTCAGGCCGGCCAAAAGCGCCTTGATAATGTATAAAGATTAAAGAGTGGTTCGTGCCCGGTTGTGGAGCCACCCTCTCCAAGGATAGTCGACTATCGTTACGTGCATTAACAATAACACGAACGTTCCTAATTAGTCTTCAAATAGAACAGCGATAGTTTCTCGGAGACGCGCTTATGTTACTAATCCGGAGTTTGTAATCTGTCAAAGGATTCGAACATCGTCTTACTTGTACGAGTGTTAGTTCTGTCTCGCTGTCAGTCCGGTGTCGGTTCGATCTCTGTACGTCACAGCCAACAGTGTGCAGAGATCACGGTCGTGTTTCTTCATTTTTAATACGCTTTTATTAGGTTCAGACGTATGTATGTTTGTAAGGGAATCTTTGAACATGACTTTGACCCCCTTCAAAGCGTCGGATTAACTCGAAATTTATTAAGGACCGATGACAATTCAATATTTAAAAAAAATTTGAAAAAAAAAAATTGACATTCAACTACAAAAATTTAAAAACAAATTATAGTTTAAAAAAACTAACAAAATACGCTTTTAAAGAAAATCCAACTAAAAAATAGAAAATATATTTTAATAAATTTGAATTAAGAATAGTGTAGGAAAAAATTATTTTATTGAAAAAAAGGCGTGAGGTGCATGGTATCAGTAGTTATAAATATTTTATGAACAGATATGAGTAGATGGGTTTTCTGATAATATCCTGAAAAGCACCCCACGCTTTTTTACAATAAAATCATTTTTTTACATTTTTTTTTTATTTATTAAAATTTATTTTGATTACTAATATTCTGTTTTGTTACCTTTAGTAAACAGATATGTGAAAATTTTCATTTTCAATTAGAGCATGACGTATAAGTATTTTTATATGAGAGTTTAAAATATACTAATTTAAGATAAGTATTTACTAATTAACTATAGTAATAATTTGAATTTTAGAGACAGGCCCTTTGTGATTTTGTTTTGTAGTGCTAGAGGGTGCTATTATAAGTTTAAAAGACTTATAAAGAGCATCGTTAAATGTTTGTCGAACATACTGTAACTTGTTTAACTAATATGTTTTCTAATTGAAAAAAGATGATGAGGTAAATCTTTAATTAATTTTCGTCAAAGATGAAACCGCGCCTGCGAGCTCCAATTTATAAGAGAATCAAATAAATCTAACTATGCCGATCTGGCATGCAGCAGTTACGTAAAGCCATCAAACCGGCAAACATCGTAAAAGCGCGTAGAGTGAAATAGAACGCATTCTAAAAAGATTTAAATTTAAAATCCGAACGGTCCACATATATTTTTAAATTTCGAACGACATATATTTTTAAATTTCGAACGACATTTCAAACTAATCGCTGTTTTCGATTCTAGAACGTTTTGAAATTGTTTTCGAACTCGACAACGACATTCTATATTCGAATTTTTCGATATCCGAACGGCTGTTACGACGCGTCAATGTTGAATAATGACCGGTGACTCCTGTTCACTCGCTTCGGTTTTGTTTTATTTGAGTTCAACAAAAATAGCACGTTTTGTTTATTTATTCATGTTTATGCAAATGTATGCATATAGGAATAGACACTCGCGTGTAATAATTGTGTGCATTACAGACCGCGTGGCGTTAAGTGGGTATTTGGAGCCCGCACCCGGGCATGAAGATTTTGGAAAAGTCCAACCACTGCTCTCTCCAAACTGAGTCAAACTATCCGAAATAGGCATTAACTAGTTACCGTCTAAATTCATAGCTTTATTACCTTTTTTATTCTTTACGAATGGGTTTAATGTTTAGTAAAAATCGTTTAGTAAAAATCCAAACCTCGATCCCATATCTCAAATGATAATGATCATCAATATACATATATGCTATAATAACAACATTAGTGAACAACACCGCGGTGTTTTATTGTCATTTGACATTTTATGTGGCCACCAACGATCAGTTCATACATTTAACAACAATATAGTTTAATATTATTATTAGAAAGATCCTGGAGTGGCGACCACGTACTGGCAAGCGCAGTGTGGGACGGCTACCTACTAGATGGACCGACGACCTAGTAAAAAGCGCTGGGTCTCGTTGGATGCAGGTGGCAATGGACCGGTCGCACTGGAAATCTATTGGAGAGGCCTATGTTCAGCAGTGGACGGCGATAGGCTGAAATGATGATGATGATGATAGTTTAATATCTTATTTTGACAAACGTTGCTATTGACAGTTGTCAAGGCACTAGAACCGGCTCGCACTGGCCCGGAGTGTGCTAACGAATTCACTTGCACTATGTCCTGAGGTAATTCTGCTTTTTACATATTTATTCCTTGGCCGCTGTCATTAACAACCATGTGAGGAAGGATATGCTGAAGCTGTTCCCAAAGACACATCTCAAGTGCATCTGTCACCGTCCACGTTTGAACCATCATTAAGCACGATGGCCTTTGATAAAGAGAACGAGCCAATCATCATTTCCCTTTTAAACTGTTTACTGTGGGTACAAAATAGTAGGACAGTCGCTGTCCATTCTTGGAACTGGTCCCCTGGGGATCGTTGCTGGCCACTTTGAGAGCCACCGTCCTGAACAGTAATTAGCCCGTAGGTGTGACAGCACATCTCATTACTCCTTCATCTGATCATGTTCACCGTACTGTAACACGATGAGCCGGAGGTGCATACCATATTGTTGTTTTGTTAAAATGGAAACATTAGTGACACAAATAAAATACATCTTGATTATATAAAAATATTCCCACATTATCTATGCTATTGGATATACATAGCACACGAATGTTTTGTTGGATTTCAGTTGTTTAATCAATTGAGTTAAGATCGACAATCGCTTGTTTCACTACAGAGTGCCTTCAAGCAACTTAACATTCATGACTAGCGTTCACCTATGTCTAATAACCATCAATGATCATTCTCGTGAAAAATATCATTAAAAAACCATCAGCGCTTGATGTTACGAATCTTCGGAACGATTCGTGAGCGGTCGTGACCACAATCGATCGTTCTTTTTTTTTTTTGTAAAAAATAGTTTCTGTATATTGATGTCGTTTCGCGGTTTTTTGGTCGCCATTTTTAAATTCGATTTGTTGAACTCGCGCTGACTCACGATTAAACAAGCTTGCACAAGTAAATCCAAGATATTTACAATGTAAATAACTATCTATCTGCAGTGAATTAACGAGATGGACGTGTGGGAGCAATGGTCGGTGTTCATTCCCTCGTAATAGGTGACGTGTAATGGTGGATTATCGATCTACGGCTTACTGATCCAGTGGTAATGATCGAAGGTTATTACCAATAGTCACGCCCACTTATCGGCTGCTGGGGGAGGGGCGAGAATCGAATTAGTGAGCACGATGAATCGATTAACCACAAAAAAAACACGAGATTAGTCCCAAAAATCATCGACAGATGAAAAAAGAACAACGGACGGTTAATGACGGTTTTTGTTCGAAATTCGAAGATTTGAATTCGTAATTTGAACCGCAAGACGTTCGAATCATTTGTCATTGACAATTCGTTTTTTTTTGGAGTCGCAATCGATTTTTAAATACAGGTTAAACTTTTTTGATGTCGGGCGAAATTTTCTCCAAATTATTAAATTATCGAATTTTTATATTTACATTGAATGTGAAAGATAAGCAAATCGGTATCTTTTAAAATTATGGTCCAATGAGTTCCACAGGCTGTGGTTAGTATACTGTACAATTCGGTAAAAAGTATTTATAATTGAGAATGTCAACGATCTCCGACCTTGTCGACGTCACAGTGCCGTGGCATAGGCATGGGAAAGCACGCGACTTTTTTGCTCAAAATGGGACACATATTTCGGACGTCAAGGCTGTGAGAACCGATTGCATTCCGCTAAACCTCCGTAGGGAAATGCTCTTTTAGAGATTCAAACCGATACGATCGAATGAATCGAGTCGATTAATTACGACGTCGCGATCCGAATGTTTGAGGTGACGCGTCCCGGTCAACCTTAATTAACGTTCGGAATCCGCCCTTTAAAATATCGAAGTTATTCGAGAATCGATCGTTTTGAAAATTCGAAATACAAAAATGTAATTACTTATATCCCTTGCGTTTCGGCTTTCGTTTATATTTAAAAAAAAAATTGCATCGCTTCTGCACTAACATTTTTGTATAGAGACTAGAGAGATTAAAATTTGTATGTCTCGCTGGTTTGTAGCCCTTGCTCTAGAGTTACATTCAATGCATGGCGAAATGTGTATAAGGTTAAGTTAAGCAACGATACTTAATATTGTTATCAATCAGAAGTTGAATAATGGCGGTCGGACGTAACTGTAATTTGCAAAATCCCCTGATTTATTAGTTAAATACAGACCCGACCCACAGATCTTGCCACTTTATCGTTACGCAGCTATGCCAATAAATATCTCGTTTATTTTAGTTATATTCCAGATCACTAGTTCCTATAATGTTTGTACGTTTCCATAGTTCTCTCGGCGAGGAGTATGCGCGACTTGTGTATGTACAAACACAACGCTTTTTTTTTCCTATGCCTTGAGAGCCTTGAGAGGCTATATCAGCTTCTCCTTGATGTGTAGGTGAGCTCACGGGCTCAAACCGGGTTTGTCGCTAACACTGGCCCTAGCAAGAGCTTCTCAGAATCTACCACCGGAGACCGCTCTTGGTTCAGAGACTTGAATCTGTCGGTCATTTGGCTTGGGCCGGATCGGCTAGAGGACAGAAGCGAGCAGCACGGTGGCATCGCGTCTAATAAAAATCCAATACTCATAAATATAGCATTAAGCATCGTTTGAAGGCATATTAAAGAGAACAAAATAACAACGTTTAATGTTTTATAAAACTAATAATTAAGAACAATAAAAATGTTGAGGCTCCGATTGTTGGAATCGCACCGGTTTTATTGTTGCCTTATTGAAAATGACCGACGCTGCGTTATTGCATGGCGTTGTTCCTAACTTACCTTCGCCAATACATGGTTCCATTTTTAAATATCGACTTTTGCCGAATTTTTAAATGTTTTTCCATTTTCGGTATTGGATAATGATCGGAATTGGGACGCGCTTAATAACTGCATAGTCGAAATATTAATCGATTGTTAATGCTGGGTACACATAATCGCCTAATTCTTCGCGATTCGTCGGGGCTTAACGGTTAATAAGATCACGGTTAATATTCTTTTGTTTATAGAAATTATTGAATTAAATAGAACTATTATTGAATTAGACAAGATAACATATGCACACTTGCAGCATGTCCTTACGTACCCGGTCGAAGGCAGGTGTTAAATATACCGTAATGTGAGCTTTCTTCTGAGATTTGAGATGATAATATCACAAGATCATCAGCACATTACAATACCGGCACTCTCTTGCTGTTTTCCATTAATGACGTTGACCAGATCAGTCGTATGCACATTTATCGACAAAGAAAAAAAAGGTACTACCGAATTTAAAATCGGTTTATTTCCAGTGAACACTGAGGCACCAATAAATTACACCCCCGACCTCAACTCAAGCCATCTGGTACCAACGTCACCGATGTCCTCGAAGTTCCTAGACTTTACTGCTGCATTTCAACTATTCTTGCAATAAAGTACTAAAACTTAGATCTTATCAGGACCATGAAACCGAATCCGCGAATGTACCTATATTTTCGTCGATAACTTGAATGCAGTCAAACGACATGCAAAACGAGGAAATGTGATTTGGTTTATATCTAGTGAAGCAAAAACTTTGTTTGTATCCCTTTTTACGAAAATTGCGTGGACGGAGGAGTATGAAATTTTCCACACTTATAGAGAATATAGAGAAGAAGTGCACAATGCTAATATTTTTTTTAAATAATGCATAATAAATACGTTAAATCAATAAAGAAAACATTACACACACTACATACTATGTATTTGGCGCACACACGCATGCATACTATTTATTGTAAAACTTTTGTTCTTGACGTCTGTGGTCAAATTGAGAATAGATTGAATATTGTTTGTCTTTATTAATATTTTTTATAGTGTAGTCTTGGCGAAATTTGTGATTATAGAAGTATAAAATAGAATCATAATAATGTACAAACTTACAATTCCAATTAATTATAGTCGAATTTCGACTACTGCGGGACCTCTAGTTGACATTGTTTTAAGTTGAAGCCCAGGTTTGGCCATGTTCTAAAGTTCCACTGGCGCGAGCACCAGCAATGTAATGTAAAATGTATTATCGACTCGTAATATTCACCATTACTAGTAAGAGATAAGACGGTTAAAATTTCTAACAGCTCTTTTAACTAATACGAATGTTAAAAAGCATTCAAATACAAATTACAAACAACACAAACTAAACGGCAATGCTAAATAAATATTCATACGCGTTCAAGGAACCGAGCGCCCGATGTGTAGAAACGATACCGCGGCCATTCAATGCGCCGAGATACCATTGTGAATAATACTTCAGAACATTAAAACATTGATTAAAAATCATTCGAATGATTTACATAAAACGTGGCTATTTCAATCGATTGTGTTCGGAGTGCCTTTATTTTGCAACGGGCTCCACTCGTGCGAGATGTCTTTTTTGGGTTCCGCTCACGTAAATCTAATCCGTGCACCGCTGATGTTTGTTATATGCATTTGTAAAACAATTAGGCAGGTAGCGCTTAATATCTACCAGAGAAATGAACTAAAATAAAAATTATTCGCGTTATAAGATAGATAGTATAATAGTTTGTATTCTTATCGGTGGGTCTTGTTCGCTATGTGCCTTGTTCTAAGGGTGTGGGTTTTATAGCGGCTGGTTATTGAAGTAGCTCATTCGGTTTAAGGCTATAGATAGCTCACTTTCGTTACCCTCACTCTGTAGTGAAACTAGAAAACACATTTAATTTAAATTTAATTGCAATCCAGATTGTCATATTAAATTTTAATATTGAAATTTATAATTACTATAGTTGTAATTTGTTTTGTGCATCAATAAAGGAAAAAAATAGATTATGCGTTGTCGTTATTGAGACAGTGAGGTTTTTTTTTTATCGCCCTTGTAGGCAGACGAGCATACGGCCCACCTGATGGTGAGTGGTTACCGTCGCCCATGGACTTCAGCAATGCCAGGGGCAGAGCCAAGACGCTGCCTACCGTGAATTCAGGTTGATGCATTTTTTGTTAGCTTTACTTTTACCAAAGACTGTTCGTCTCGAGTACGGAACTCTTTACAGTGCGCGGGCGCGCTCGCTCTTGGCTACTTTTATAAGCGCGGTTTGACAGACGAGCTCTTGGATCGTATAGGTAGGTTAGGTTAGTGCTTCTTGGGGTCCATACATCTTAGAGCATAAGGTTGAGCATGGTTACAATAATTTGATAAGTTTAGGTAGAACTTTTTCAAAAAATGTAAAAATGTATTTTCGAAGGCAATAAGTGTTTATGTCTCAAGGTAGTTAGTGAATCTTTAATTGTGACTTTATTATTGCGCTAATAAAACGCTCTAGCACGTATCGCGCACGTTTATATCCGATATCGTAAAACACTTATAATAATATGATGATGATGAATTCATTCAATATCGCATCAATTACGTCAATACGACAATGTAAGTACGCATTAGATCTTCCCTTCATTTTCACATAAATATTTATACTCAACCAATAAATACACTTTCCAAGATTTCGCAGACGCCATATTGAAAGCTAATCTGTACGTGCTTCACATATATTCACGATGCGATTATCAGATATTAGTCGTGCGCTAATGCCTATAATTGGCGTCGTGTCACTGCATTGACACTGACGGGTGTCAAATGTCAAAGATTGGCGGTTATTATCCACAGATTTGTAACGGTTGTCTTACGTGGAGGTTGGAAGCATTAAAATAATTTTGGATGATCTTAGCGTTAGTCATGAACGTGTCGTGAATAGTCGATTTTAATGGGACTGTCTGTGGAACCGATTAAGAAATCGACTAATTGAATTAACAACATCGTAGCAAACATGTGTTTTTGTTTCTCAATTCTAATCGTGAACAATTATCAGTTGAACATTGTTTGAAGTTATTTCCATATTAATATCTGGTGATCAAAGCCAATACTATTGTTCTGTGCGAGATGCGTATCTGTACGTGTGTGGAAGGTCACAGGATGTTGCGGAATCGTTGAGGAAATGTCTATTTTAAGTGCTTCTGTTTTAATGCCATTCAAATGTAGTTGAATGAGTCAGAAAAAATCTTTTTAATTAGTAAAAACAAACAGGACGCTGTACGCTCAAAAATAACATTACATGGAGTGCTCACGATCAGTCACTTCATGTGTCCAGGGGCCAGTGGTTCACTACTGTACTTAATGGTTTTTTTTATTGCCCTTGTAGGCAGACGAGCATACGGCTACCTGATGATGAGTGGTTACCGTCGCCCATAGACTCCAGCAATGCCAGGGCAGAGCCAAACCACTGCCTACCTGCTGTACTTCTTCTTTATATTTCCAGATCGTCGGATTGTAATGAAATTATTGATAGATATATATAGAAATGAGTTGCTGTTCGTTAGTCTCGCTAAAACTTGAGAACGGCTGGACCGATTTGGCTAATTTTGGTCTTGAATTACTTGTGGAAGCCCAGAGAAGGTTTAAAACGATTAGATAAATATGAAAATGCTTGGAATTAAATAAAAATAACAATTATATTTTTCCTTTGATGTGTCCCCGTTGGACGGATTCCTTTTGTTTGTTTTAAGTTTATTTTATACATAAGTTTAGGTATTTTCTTTATCGATTGAGGCACTACAAAGTCTACCGGGTCAGCTAGTTACTGATAGATAAATACACGACCACGCTCCGGTGACCCTAAATCGAGCCACAAGTCGCAGTAAAGATAACGGGACACGCCCAACGAAATCAATTAATAGTTTAGCATAACAGCGTCGATTATCCGACGACCTACCTTGGCCCGGCGCGAACTCCGCCAGCGATCGCCCTACGTGTCGCGGAGTGTCTCCACAGAATTATTGATGTGTACTTGTGATTACTGATTGGATTCATTTACTCTTCATCATAATAAAACTTAGCTGCGGCTCATCGTATACTCCTACAGTTGGTTTTCCTTTAAATAGTCAATTAAGTTTATTGATTATCTTTTTTTATGATTGAGGGATTACTGGTGGCCCGTAAGCCTTTCCAGTTTCACAATGACAGTTGGGCGAGCAAGGGCTCAGCCAGGAGGGGTGAGATTTGCTAACTGCCACCCGAGTGCCTCCAAGGGAGGCCTAACGACTCAAAAGTAGCTGCTTCGCGAATGAATCTACTACCGTATCGGAATCGCGACCTGCTGAGAACATCCGGCGAGAAACCCAATGGGCTGATGTTTAGGTAAGGTTTTACCGAACTCTTTGTCGAGTTCGACGAGTACGGTTGCCGAGGTCCCTAAGCCTGCTCCTAGTGTTAGAGCTAAATTCATCTAATGCAAGGGTTATTGGATCCCTAAGGACGTGTTCACTATCTTTAATACGAACTCACGGCTTGTCCGGTTGTTAAGTGTTTACCGGAGCCCATAGACATCAACAAGAAAAATGCCGTCACTCGCGTTCAGATGTGAGTTCGCAGTCTAAGTTCTAAGGCACAACAGCGGCTCTTTTCAAACTGGAACGCATTACCGCCACGCCGCACTACTGAGCCGGGTGGGGTACCGACACGTGCGAGCTAACAAAACGTCCTACCCCCACTAATTTCGTTTATGAATTTAAAAATACAAAAGTTTTATAGTTGACATACACTTCTTAATAATCTTGTATGGTTTGACCCACTCAACTATGGGTTTTACGAAGTAGATATGTCTGAATTTGTGTTATTAACGATGATGGGGTGTATTGTGTGCCCGCAAGGGTGGTTACCAGTATTCTACCTATTACCGCCACAAGGCAGTCGCCGGTTCAAGGGTACGAAACGCAGTTGTGGAGTACAATAGAGAGTTGGGGCTGATGATGTCGGCAGTTACGTCTAGATGTCTAAAGCTCTGACAGCCACTTAACACCAGTTGAACTGTGTGCTCGTCTGCCCGTCTTTAGCAATAAAATTACTGTAAGAAAGTAAATGCTGGTTTTTGATTGTGGTTAATTCCAGTTTCACCAGGACAGGTGGGCGAGCAAAGGCTCAGCCAGGAGAGGTGGGAGTTGCTAAGAGCTGCCCGAGCGCCTCCGAAGGAGACCTAACAGCTCAAGCGCAGCTGCTTCGCGAATGAATCTATTACCGGATCGGAATCGCGACCCGCTGAGAACATCCGGCGAGAAACTCAGCGAGCAGTCGAAGCTTTAAACTTTGGGCCCACCTGTTGCCAGAACTGCGCGAGTAGATAGATCCTCTCTTTCTTGAAGAGCCAGTCCATCGAGTGCATAGCTTGCACCTCCGCCTCGGGTGCGGCGGGGAGGCTGGCCGCGCCCGTGGGGTGCATCCGGCTGGCCTCACGCCCGGCTCATGCCGCCGCCGTCACCAGCGCGACCGCACGCACTCGCCGACCTCGTTCAAAAGCATTTCTTTACTCGCGCAATCAATTCGAGAATCGATTTTCCTTCAGTCGAATGTTCTTTTATTAGGCGAGTTCGCGTGCCGTTTTCGCCTGTAAAAGAAAAAGGCATTGATGAAAGGGGAACGTTTTTCGATTGTGTTTCCGAAGGCAGACAATCGGGCAGTCGGTCGGTCTTCGTGTCGAAACTAATTTGGATACAGTTCTGATGTTCGGCGCGATACGTTCGGAAATATAAAATTGACAGGTTCGTGTGTAACAGTAGTCGTTATGGCTGCGTCATCAACGTCTTAAGAAAGTACATTAAACGCTTTTCTATGAAACTTTTGTTACAAAACGTTTGTGCTGAATCCAAAAAGGCTGTTTTTCAAACATATCATGGGTCTAGGTCATTTTAAGTGATATAGCACATTGTTTTTTCATTATAATGAGTTATATATTTGCATGCAATTTTACTACAATAATAAATAAACCCATGTATTAATGTAATAAATATTTCAATCTAGAATGTTCCAACAGTACAGTTCCCATATTTAAATACGTTAGTTAAATAAATGCAATTGAAATTCAACTTAAAAACTAGCTTATCGCCACCTTGAACAAAGAGCCGTAAACCGCGGCTTGTAAATTTTATTTTCCGCTCTAAGCTATAAGCTTATAGCGGGAATGGTCTGTCATCATCAGCTTGTACACAAAACTGCTTGCTTTTTACTATTTTTTGGTGCATCTCAATAGATTGCACCATTTAGCCCACTGAGTTTCTCGCCGGATCTTCTCAGTGGGTCTCGATTCTGATTTGGTGGTAGCTTCAGCGAAGCACTACTATTGCTAGGGCTAGTGTTAGCAAATTCTCTTAGGTTGAGCCCGTGAGCTCACCTAGGTCCGCGCGTAGTTGGAAAGCTTCTTAGGCTATCAGCGAATAGTTAAGGGAAAAATCATACTTTTTAATACATAGCGGTAGGCAGCGGCTTGGCTCTTCCCCTGGCACTGCTGAAGTCCATGGGCGACGGTAACCACTCACCATCAGGTGAGCCGTATGCTCGTCTGCCTTCAAGGGCAATAACAAAAAAATCAACAAACATTTTTTTTATTACTAATTATTTTTATAATTTTTTGTAGTTTAAGAATGTGAGTCATTAGTGATCAATAAGAAATGCAATATGTTTGTGTGAGTGTTGTTTTCAAAAGTTAACGTCGTGGAAATTCCCAAAGCAATTACATAAATTTATTATTTAGTGAACATTGAGATTTCGTAGACTCTGTACATCTTTAAAGTTTCTTCAAATATAGGTTTTTTTGCACTTACCTATCTACTAACTCTGTACAATGTTTCAACGATGATATGCTCCTTTTGATGTATTCGATTTCGTAGTTAATTTAAGTTTATGAATTAGACCACGAGTCTGTAAGGTGGACTGTGAGGGTTGAAACAGTGAATTACTGGCGTGTCAATCAATAAAGCATGATAAGTGCGGGACTTTCGTGCCACCGATATGCAAACAGGATTACGCGCCGGCACGAACGCGACCGCCCCGAATCGATTAGTCGATTGTTAAAATCGATTCAGTTAATTAGTTCAACTCTGCTTGATGCCCGCCACTATTGGGTTTTAGATTTTTTTTTAATTATTTTATCCGAATAAAAGGAAACTGATAACTGTTTGTTGGAATTTGTTAAGTTTAGCCTTATCGTAAAAAGGTATATTATATATGTACGCTGATCGCGAATGCAATCAGGCTTATAGAGCATGCCTACAATCAAATTTTTACGGTTGATTAATCAGACGGCCCGCTCGGTGTTAAGTGGTTATGGGAATCTAGAGACGTAGAAGTCACAATCAGATTGCAATAGAGCTTATTTTCACGGAACACAGTACGGCTTGCTGCAAAAATAAGTAGGATGTTGATACCGATCGGTGCAGGCCTCGACCACTACCTCGCAAATTACATTTTACAGCACGGTAATGGTCGTTTATCGAAGAATTTAGCCACGAGCATCACGTTATGCAGATATCATTAATTTAAAATTGTAGCAGCTATAAGATGGCGGCACATTTTAATCCTACGACAGTCAATTTGTCAAATACATATATTCGGTATTCGTCGTGTGTATGGGTGTGTGTTCGAGTACTTGTTTGTTTGTGGTATGTTTACATTACCTATAACGCAGAAAACAATTCTGACTTTAGTAGTTTTTAAGGCGGAACAATAAGACCACGGGATCCATGCCCGACCGGCCTCCGATCCAAGATATAAATACAAGTATCGACTATAAAAATAAAAAAATACGTAAATAAAACCCACAATATTTCTTAGGGAATGAGTCATTGTAACTCATTAATTTGAACAGTTTGATATTAGTTAATATTCATTAGCGGGGAGGCTAGATGCGGTAGATAAGGCCGCGCCGGCCCTCCGAGGCCTTAAAACATTGTTATCGTATTGACACCGCTACTTATAACATTACTTTATGCGCTTCGAAACAGGTTAATATAACGATCGACTTCATTATAGATAACATTTTAATTGAAAACTAAATATTAAATGAATATTAAATAATTAAACTAATGTTTTTTAGTTATATAGGGAGACAGATGAGCTCACGGTCTACCCGGTCTGAGTTAGTAGAGCCTGTGAATCGTGGAGTGGAAATCTTCGTAGTATTGCAATAGCCTTTTTTCCTTCAAATAGGAATACACGTTTTTTTGGCGGCAAAAATATTTAGCGAAAAAATTGCCATCTTAAACTACATATTTTGAAATTCGAATTCAAAATGCGAACATTTGTAGCTGCAGAATACAATTGCTTGTTTCGATTCCATGTTCAAAATTCAAATACCGAAGTACTTCGCGATACCGCCGATTCTTTTAATTCACATAACTCTTTAATTTTGATTCTTATTTATAAAGGAACAAGGAAGAAAGTTTTATGACATGACGAATCGATAGCGATCATGGCGTGCGCCGCGACAGTTCGCCGAGAGACTAAATTCAACAACTTTATTTTTCTATATTATCGAATAAAATAAATCTTATTTTTATTAAAATGTACATTTGAATTGTAAATCGGTTCGCTCGTACTGGTTTTTATTAATGGCGTCGCATTATTTTAGCTATTCTCGTAAAAATATATCGGAGTTTTCGACACGACACTAATGTTATAAAAGCTAGTTTAGACACTGGACTTAAGCTTTAAGATCACGTATTGACCAAAAATAATGTTAAGGTTACTAGGGAATCCTCTTTTTTTTTTAAAGTCGGTACCGTCAAAAATGATTTACGATTGTATTCATACATTTGAAGACATTTTATAAGTTACAAAATAGTCTGACAGGTGCTCGCTCCACTGAGACGCAAGCGACACGACCGCGAACATTTTTATCGCTCGCTATAAAATGTGACTCGGTTCGTCTTTAGCGTTAGGAAGTTGTCGCACTACAGGAGCGAAGATATGCGTAGATTTTAGAATATGAGTTGAATTTTTTTTATTTTTTATTGCTTAGACGTGTGGACGAACTCACAACCCACCTGGTGTTAAGTGGTCACTGGAGCCCATAGACATCTACTACGTAAATGCGCCACACACCTTGAGATATAAGTTCTAAGGTCTCAGTATAGTCACAACGGCTGCCCCACATTTCAAACCGAAACGCATTACTGCTTCACGGTAGATACTGAAATACGAAAATAAAGTTGATTTGCATTGTTATTCTCATCGTTTGCTTTGAAATTGAAGATTTTTGAAATCTATTTATTTAATATTGAAAAATTTAAATTTAAATTATCTATTATAAACACTATTATTTTGGCAAAAAATATCTTTTCATTTTTGTATAGTGAAGCTTTAAGAATCCATAAGTTGGCTCGCGCGTAAAATACATCAAACAATATAGAATAAGTGGGCAACGAATCGAACAAATATAGTCTTTAATGAACACACATAAGCAACAAAATCCTTGATCAATATAATACTATATTCTAAATGATATTACCCTTCAAAATTCAGATTACTAATCCCTATCTCATTTCAATAAGAGCAAAAATGGCTAAACATTTTTTTCGTGATCGGGTATCAAAACTCTGTCAACAAAATGGTGAATTCAGAAACATTCAAGTCGATCTTTACGAGGTTAGATTAAAGACGATAATCACTTGGCAATAACTTCCCGAATCCCAATTTAGCCGCGAAATAGTAAAAATCTATCGTGCATCGATAGAAGCTTTCGTGACACAAAAAAGTTAGTTTTAGTTTCTCGAACAATCGATGTCTTTAGTTTGACAGTTCTTTTTACTTTCTAACCTAATTATTCACATGCAAGCTTTTTGAGGAAGAGAATAACTTTGGTTGATGGGCTATGAAATCAGTGGCCATGACGATAAGTTGTTTCGTGTAATATTAGGATAGATTAGACATCCTCATCCAGTGTCGAACCCGTATCTTAACGATCATGACCTATGCATAGATGCCCACAAACAGAACTGTCAGTTTTATAAAAGCAAACATTCGAAATTCATAAATTCAAATTCGCATTTCGAACGTCATGTTTTTTTCATTGCGTTCTTGTGGCTCTTGTTTGCGAGTTATCGACACCGTACTTTGTCAGATATTTGTAGGGTCACCATGAAATGTTTATATTTTCATAATATCTCAATTTTACGAATTTTTTTTATGTTTTCTAAATCTAAATATAGTTTCACTGAGTAAAACAAACTTTAATATAAATTTGTGAATAGTTATAGACGGATTACTTACGTTAACTTTTAGTTACTTGTATAAAAATCCTGTTACCACGATTCTGACTGCTTTGGATAAACCGAGCTCACGGTCGCATCGAGTGTTAGGTGATTATCTAAATCCATAGTACTATAATATGAATGTCACCATCGATCTTGAGTCATGATGTGGAAGCTTTGGTATTAAAAGTTGCAAGAAGGTTCTTACTTACTTGTACAAGCTCACAATACAATGCTCCTTATAAGAATATGAATGTGTTAAGCCATGTAATTGTGGAACATGTTTAAAATAATCATTTACTATTATTAGTACCTACCTATTAGCAATGATTTGAAATCTAATTAGAAATCCGTTATTCTTACTATTTCATGGTCACATAAGAATCAGCTTTTTTCTAAAATTCGATTTTCGAAGCTTCGTCCTCCGCGCCCTTTGAGCTGCACTCGTTCTGAAACTCGATTACAGAATGATTGCATATTCTTTGATTGACGTTCAGTGTACTTTGTTTTACGAACGGCGACGGTTTCCGAACGACTGCTAAGTGCCCTTTTGTCGAACCGCGCCATTTACGTTTTTTCGTGCAGTCAATGATAGAAGGGTTTTGTTCTCTTATTTGTAGACATATGTGAAATAATCAAAAGGATTATTTTAGCGTTTGATACGAACGAATGAAATACCAACGTAAAAAAATTATATAGCTATCCGAGCATCGAATATTGTATAATTAGTAAAGTTAATGCGAGACTACGCACCCCAAAGTGTTTTTATCAGGTCAAATATGTTTCTTTAGATGATTTCTTTTTTTTTGAACTTTTAATATACTTCTTTCAATATTTTTAACCAACTTTGAAATTATTTTTGGTTTGGAAGTATTTACTCTCGACTTGGTCATACTTTTTTTTCTGTTTGAAAGATTACTGGAGTGCCCGGAGGCACTTGGTCATACTGTAAAGTTTAACTAACTATAAGTTCATCCATCTAGGCAATTTAAACAAATCGCATAACTGAAGATAGCTTCAGTCAATATCTTTTAAGACAAGCGAGTCTAGTGATCAAACTGGATGGTGCACGCGTACCATCCAGCTACCACTCCGTTAATTACCTACGACTACTGTTTACAGTTAATAAGGGAGTACCCTCCCGGACGCGACACCCACACGGGGCTCCGTTGGACCACCGTTGCTCGACGAGACAATTAACTTATTAAACGTAAGCCATTGATCGTTAACAATTTACTTGATGTCATATCTGAATATCACTTACTCTATGGACTATATATATACACGCGTGGACTTTGTGCAGGTTGTTTAAGGGCTAGGGAATAGTTTGAATTCTGCGTAATTATTGTGGTAGAATTTGTTGTAAGTCTGCTCAGGCAACATCGTCCTACCTGCTTCTGCCGCGAAAAAAGGCGTATCAGTTCGAAGAGCGGATAGCATTACAATCTTATTAAGATTTGTAACTACAATGAGTTACTATATTGTAACAATATGAGACTTTAGAACTTATATCTCAAGGTGGGCGGCGCATTTACGTTGTAGATGTCTATGGGCTCCAGTAACCACTTAACACCAGGTGGGCTGTGAGCTCGTCCATCCATATAAGCAATAAAAAAAAAACAAAAAAAAAGATTTCGGGTGGCGACATTCTGATGAAAAACAGACAAACGAATCCGCGCTTGAACTGATTATGAATATCTCAAGCAGCAAGGCTTTTCTTATAGAAGATAAAAAATACGATTTCTTTTAGGTAATGGTAAAAAATAAAATAATATAATTCATCCTTCAAGCTATTACGTCAATGCACAAGTCATTATGAAAGTTTATCGATAACATTGTATCGATGGATCGCGTGTCTGCCCCCTATTCATATATTAATGGCAGGTGTAACACTATGACATGTCTTTGTGTCAATTGTTTTAGTATAAAAGGTGTTTTAAAGGTTTCAAAAGAGAAAGTGCTCAACTTAAAAGGTTCGTAGACGACTCAAAAGTTCCGGTATTGACACAATTTAAAGTATTTAAAGAGAAGAGTAGTGAATGTAATTTTCAATAGATCATTTTTTAGGGTCCGTCATGACCCTATTAGTGGACAGATCTGTATCTTTGCTGTGACGACACACACATAATATGTATATTGTACCTAATTTTGAAGATTTGACTATTATATCTATATTTGATTATATGTATGATTTATCATAAACAGGATGACTTCCAGAACGTACTAAAACATACTAATAGTCACAAACCTACGACCTTTCGATTGCATACCAAGTGTACCACATCCAGGTACCAGAGTCAATAATACACAAGTTAAGAATTGATCTACCATCAAAGAAACTAATTTCTTTACAAGACAACTTAAGTACGTAGTTACGGCAATTAGCTTTTGAAGAAAAAAACCACAACAACAATGGCTACCGCAAGAGAACACAATGAACAGCCGTCGGTAATTGCTGGTGGAATTCGCGAGATGTTACAATTACAGTAACCAATTATGTTGATCGAACTAATCTAACTTATTCAGATGGAAGAATTGTGGCGGCGCTGGCTGGTCTCCTTGCGCCATCTCTACCTGCTGCTGTGGAACACCTCGCAGGGTGAAGGAAAAGCTGAGCTGTCATTATCGACCTCATAGCAGCTGTATTATGATGTCTTGGAGCTATGGTAACCAGGTGAAATCACATAATTTAATTACTAATTTTATATTTCTGTGGACAATCACAATCGTTATAGAAATATTTAAAAAAAATGTCTCGTTGAGACCACATTTATATGCTAGAGATATTGATTGAAAATCTCGGGGTATAGCTTATTTCTACATATTTATCTAAACTGCATGCTACATAATTAATGCAGAAGTAGATGGAATCACACGCCTTGGCAGCATCACGGCAGCGATAATAATAATAACATTAGCCCAAAAAACTTTCCACAATACAGCAAATGTATTACCCAAAAAAGAGATAAAAAATGGTAAACCGATAAAAGTAAAACTTAGTGTAGTTGAGAGTTGTTCGCTAGTTCGAGATTTACACCCCGTCGTGAAGAGGGGAGGGTGAACGAAAAAACACGTCGACAAACGTAATGTGACGTTTCGATATTTTTTGTCGACCCTACTTTGTAGGGTGACCATGCTTGGGTTTTACGATAGAGAATTGTATTATAATATTGTATTTAGTGTATTTTGGAAATAGATCCCAAAGCAAAATTGACAGTTGTTCTAGTAATCCCTAACACGATACAACTAGAAATCACATTCGAATTATCTCTAAATATCCTCTTTTAACTTCATTTAATGAACAATGAAACCCCGCGTGGACGGTGTTGTTTTTACAAAATGTTTATTTCTAGTATTTGTTATTATTATTATTATTTTTATTGCCATTGTAGGCAGGCGAGCACACGGCCCACCTGATGGTAGGTGGTCACCGTCACTCATGGACGTCCGCAATGCCAGGGGCAGAGCCAAGCCGCTGCCTGCCAAACTGTTATAACCTACTTACTGTTATAGCGTAATACGATAAGCACACATATAATTTACCTCTAACAAACCACAGATTTAGTTGTGGAAGCATGGTATCCCTATTCAGCGAAGACAGTGTGTCATTACACCCTCGCGTGGGAGCCGGGGTCCGACGGTTGTTGAGCTGTTGTCGTTCGCCAGCAGTCGTCAACGCTGCAATGTCGTAACTCAATTGCTATGATATAAATACGTTCTCTGAGCTCAGGGGTGACGCGAATCAAAAATAAGACTATCTGAAGTTTCCCACATCAAGGTTCGTGTAAAATCTACATACTACTTGTGGTTTAAACATGACTAAAGCAACGATTGGTATCTGATGACTTCAACAACTGTCTCCGCTGGATTAGAGATGGTGCATTGAAATATATTAAGAATGTATTATTGTTAATTGTTTTTCACTTTTGTTCGTGACTGTATTAGTTTTGTCATAGTTCAAGTGTTTTATTGAGCCGTTGAAAATGATTTGAATCGACAGTCGGCGTCACATGAAATGTTTATTTGACGATTATTTGGTTGACAATACCATGTCAATGGCAAGGTAAACGCGAGTCTACTACTAAAACTGCCTCACTGGAAATATAGCTACCTTACCCAGGTACCCCATGCTTTGTGAATTTACCTTTCAAACTGGAGTGCATTGCAGAAAAGTGCAAAGCAAAAGAAAAGCGACTCTTTCTTTAGGATTGAAAGATTACTGGTGGCCTGGAGGCCTTTCCAGTTTCACCAGGAGCAAAGGCTCAGCCAGGAGGGGTGGGATCAGAACGATACAGAGAAGATTAGCATGGCTCGTGTATAAGCGACTCTATAATCACTACAAAAGTAGACAATCTAATACACGAGTGGAAGTGGAGTTATTTACAAAAATATAATGAAAATGCCTCTTCATAAAGCAACTTGGCTATGGTTTTGGTGTTTCAGATGTCCAAGGGCAACCTCGCAGCGTCTGTCAGTCGTATCGTCTGTCTTTCTGGACAATAAGAAAAGGTATTAATTATATGTTTGAGGTAAATTCGAAATTATCAGATGCTTCCGAAAACTTCCACGGTGAGAAGTTGCCATCACTCCCTGATCCTCCATAGGAACCAGGAAATATTTAACACTAGACGACCTGTAAGATCGTCAATCGATCTACTTTTTTTATTGGTTAGATGGGTGGACAAGCTCACAGCCCACCTGGTGTTAAGTAGTCACTGGGGCCCATAAACATCTACAACGTAAATACGCCACCGACCTTGAGATATAAGATCTAAGGTCTCAGTATAGTTACAACGGCTGCCCCACACTTCAAACCGAAATGCATTACTGCTTCACGGTAATAGGCAGGGTGGTGGTACCTACCCGCGCGGACTCACAAGAGGTCCTACCACCTGTAATTACGCAAATTATAATTTTGCGGGTTTGATTTGAATAAAGTAAACCGTGAAATCTGTAAGCGCTCATTCATAATCGCCAATAGTGTGTGTGACGGATATACGAGATGGTAATTCAGAGCCCACGGTCCGCGTGTTTGTTTATGTCAAGTCAGTACTATAAAATGCGATCTGTGCACAACCCAGTGAGTACTTTTTGTAACACAACACCGTTTACAGTCGCATGTTCTGATATCAGTCCACAGGCACAAGGTATAGGCGATAGCGATTTTCAAATATAAATTTTCATATCCGTCCTTGACGAAGCAAATTGTTATTGATTGCAAAACGCCTAGTGGCTTTTTTGACGACTGTAAATTTGAAAGTAGTCTAATAATTTAGTTATCACTGTGGTCTATAGACATCACAACGTGCAGGCCACAGTCCACACACGGCTCAAGACACCCGTAAGATGTCGAAGACTCAAGTGTTTTGTATGTCTTCTTCGCGGCATAAATAGGCAGGATAGTGGAATGTTCCCGTGTGGTCCCAAGTATATACCATTATCAGTAATCATGCAATATTTTGCCTATCTATTACTGGTAAGCTCGAGGGGCTATATGCTAGCTTCACCAAATATGTAGGCGTGCTCACGGGGATCAGCCTGGGAGTATATCCTAACACAGTATTTACGGTTGCACTTTCTTAATTCAGCTGTATTTTTTTTATACCGTCATATTTTTCGTCAATCTCTATTATTGACATTGTTCATAGGCTTGTTACGTTTGCGTAAAATATTACTAGACAACATCTTCTGCCTTAGACCGAGTCCACTTCCTCTGCAAGCATTACAGGGCATTTTGAATTCTATTTCTATTGGTTTAAACTCGATAAGCCTGTGTATGAACCGTGGGAACATCCGAACCTCAATACTGATAACACAGCTATTCATGTAATACTAAACCTTTTTTGTTCATTCATAACAAACTATATTTTGTCTCTTTCACGCGTATGGATACGAGAAATGTGCGAAGGAGATGAAGTCTTTATTGAATCATTGAATTCCAATGAACTGTCACTTATGGCTTTTTTTGTCGCAATTAGTTTTATTGCGCATTTAGTTATTAGCGTAGATGAGTGACGAGCGTACGGCTCACCTGGAGTTAAGTTTTTGTCGAAGTAGATGGACATCAGAGAGTAGGTACATGCTGCTGCCTATTTTAGACATGAATCAGACCAAGTGAGCTTATTGCCTATCTCAAAGTACTCTTGTCTCCTGTCTTCGATATTTTTTCTAAAGTCGAATTTTGTTCTATGATCATATTTGGTTAAGCAAAACCTCTATTTGATGATAACGGGTATTTTTTTCTCCCACCTATGACAATAGCCTTGAGAGGCTATTTCAGCTTCTCCTTGACGTGTAGATGAGCTCACGGGGCACAAACCGGGAGTGTTGTTAACACTGACCCTAGCAAGAGCAGTGCTTCGCAGAATCTACCACCGGATCGGAAGCGCGACCCACCGAGAAGATCCGGCGAGAAACTCAGTGGGCTGTGAGAGTTTATAATACTGAGTTTCTATCAATTTCCTCATTCAGCCTTGAACCCAGCATGTTCACTGTGCCGTGTTTACAGGATGGCTTAGAAGACGTAAGACGCGCGCCGGCGCCGCTTCTAACATTAAATCAAATTTCACGTAAACACGGTTTTATTAGAGACATTAGATCATTCATTAATCGAACGAAAATAATTAATAATTTAAAAAATATGCAAACAGCATGCTCGTCGCCGCGGCCTAAAAGATAAGGCGCCCGTATCGAGCGATGTGACAATACTTGTGTTCGAATCCCGCGGCCAGGTACCAATTTTTTTATTGAAATTCGTATTTGACTTATGTTCACGACTAATTCCTATGATTAAATATTACATCACATAGTAAAACTCAAATTGAATTTAGGTCCTGATGTCCATGGGCTCCGGCAACCATTTAGCTTCAGATGGTTCTCCTTCTTCTTGCGTCAATAGTTTTCAATGCTGAGAGTTATCAACTATCGATCTAGAACTAGAGGGGAATAATTGGCATATTTTTGTTGTAACAGTTTAAAGGGTTCCATTCGCTTTAAGATCGTCACCAGACTAGCCCAATGGCACCGCGTTATTGTATAATACTGTCTACAGAAGATTGCCTGCTTTCTAATAGGTGAGTGGACTGCTTTGGATGGCAGTGAAATGGCGAAGTAAACCTGCCATTAAATGGTTTGTCTCATCGATATAATATTAATAAAACACAAAGTCAGAATATCAACACATGCGGCGAAATCGGTGCTCCCGGCGGCCGTAAATGAATAAAAAAATGACCCTCCGTCTCGCTCGTACGTATTGCGTTGTCCCTGTCCAGCGCTGGCTGCCGCACAACATCTGCTCTCAATGTGATCAATGATGTTTTTTTTATCAACTTTTATCATGTCAATGATTGTTATTGACACGGAATAATGATGTCGAAACTTTACCGATGGTCGGATCTCGAGTGTGCCGCGTGTGGATTCACGTCGGAAGAGTCGACAGAGAGTCACATTCGGAGTCACCCAACACCATCATATTAACCCACTTTTAAGGCATCGAAAACGTTTCAACGTCGGAAAACGTGCTGAAGATTAGCTGAATATCTATACTAATATTATAAAGCTGAAGAGTTTGTTTGTTTGAACGCGCTAATCTCAGGAACTACTAGTCTGATTTGAAAAATTCTTTCAGTGTTAGATAGCCCATTTATTGAGGTAGGCTATAGGCTATATAACATCACGGTAAGACCGATACAAGTGGGGCACCAATAAAGAATGTTTCAATTCATATTTTAACTTTCTACGTAAATGAAGTGTGGGGTAAAATTTAGCGTTATGCCAAAGTAACTATTCCACGCGGACGAAGTCGCGGGCAAAAGCTATTAGTTAATAATACCTCCAATGAAACAATCAAATAATACACAGGACGATTTGTAATCATAGACATCAGCAGACTAGCTCATGACCCGGTTACCGCCCATAGTTACTTATTCATCATTATGTCTATCTAATCTGGTAATGCTGTAATACTGCCAAGTGGGCAGTAAGCGCGTCTCCCCACCGCAACAATAACAATACACCATGAGCCGCGGCCCGCCCTGGCAACGTCGCTGCTGACCGTATCCTCTTAATAATCGATACTTGATCTGCTTATGTGACATTGACCTGATTCGCAATAAGAGGGGTTCAGTTATAATTATTTTTATAATCAGATGCGCGTCTAAAGAAAGCCTAAACATCTGGAGTCAAGTGGTCGTTGAAGCCAAATGTCCCTACGCACCATGGAAAGTCAGAGTAGCAAAGCACAAGAGGTCCCTCTTGTGAGTCCTCGCGGGTAGGTACCACCGTAGGTAGGTACCTATTTCTGCCGTGAAGCAGTAATGCGTTTCGGTTTGAAGGGTGGCGCAGCAGTGGTAACTATACTTGAGACCTTAAAACTTATATCTCAAGGTGGGTGGCCCATTTACGTTGTAGATGTCTATGGGCTCCAGTAACTACTTAACACCAGCTGGGCTATGAGCTCGTCCAACTATCTAAGCAATAAAAAATAAAAAATAAATCCTGGTCACGAATGACCAAGCTCTAAGCTGATTTTTACTTTAAATTAACCTTCATTAATTTGGTTATTCGTTTTGTATGAAGTCCAGTTACGCCATCTAGTGCTAAGTGGCGATTTGAAGGCAACGAAATTGCCGGCGTTCATCTTGACACTGAGGTCGAAAAGTGCTTTGGAACTGCTGGCTTGTGCTTCAAATAGGAATATGTATTTAATTCGCGGCAGTAATGTACTGCGACGTATTAGAACCTCGTGCGCGCTTAACAAATTCTAGTGCGATTAAAATAAGAAATTCAGTAAGTAATTTTTTCATCAAAAATAACAAAAACCAAAAAAATAACTCACATTACCTATACTTCAATAAATTGACAATAAAAGGAACGGGTGTTTTATTTTAATTGAACGTGTTAATTACGAGTATAATTTGCGTAATTCCTCGTTTCTTAACGCCCTGCCCATTCCTGCCGTGCAGTAAGCGGTACGTTCCAGTGTGCAGGGTGGGGTAGGAGTTGAGACTGAGGTCTACCAAAGTGAGCTGCGGCATTTACGTAGTGATGCCCACGGGCTCCGAAGACTAGTTATGTTCGAGCGGCCTGTGAGCTCGTCCACTGATCTATCTATCTAATAAAAAAAAATTATAAGTTTTAATGATGATGATATCGAAGGATTACAAACAATTAGATAAACACTGCTTTAAGTTATGTTGTCTTACTATGAACGATAGACCATCTTACGGCCCATCTGATGTTAAGCTATCCCAGTTTATTCACCCCAAGCCACATTGAGATATGAGGTCAGTTTCGATTTCCAATAAGAAATTACGAAATTTAGAAATATACCTATTAGTTCTTATAGGAGCTCTTAATGCAAAGGGAATGGGGTTTAAGATTTGGCACGTAACAATTATAATTATTTTTCCTTACCTTAATTTTTACCCACGGTCGGAAGATTGCTACGAATTTAGTTGACAATGACATGGGCAACGCTCACTTATCTAATAATGATAATAATATGGAATAGATCGTAAAATTTGCACTTAATATTACGAGAATAAATGCGAAACTGAGCTAGTTGGTTCATTGCGCGTTTACATGTTACATGTTCTGAATTCCGTCATTCTGAAGTTGCATATACGTTCTCAAGGGCGGACAATAGATATAGGATATCTTTCAACCAAAAAAAGTGCCACTCCTTTTAATTAAATTAACGTAAGTAAAACCACAAGAAAAAGCTCGTAGATATAAATTAAAGACGCAAAATCGAAGCAGGCAACAGATTTCCTTTAATATTGAAGATGGAGAACAAACCGAGGTCACTTAAATATTGACATCTCTAAGTTAACTTTATCTAAACAAATTTAGTATGAGTTACTTATGAAGATATATGAATTCATTTATAATATAGATTTCTAGTATTGAAGATAATTATAATAAATAATAGTTCAAAAAAATTAACAAAATACGCTTTTATAGAAAATCCAACTAAAAATAGTAAATAAATTTTTAATTAACTTGAATTAAAAATAGTGTAAGAAAAAATGATTTTATTGTAAAAAACCATGGGGTGCTTTTCAGGATATTATCAAAATAACCCTTCTACTCATATCTGTTCATAAAAAAATTATAACTACACTGATACCATGCACAAATTGTCATCGGTCCTTAATAAGTATACCTAATTTCGAGTTAATCCGACGTTTTGAAGGGGGTCAAAGTCTTGTTCAAAGATTCCCTTACAAACATACATACGTCTGAAGCTAATAAAAGCGTATTAAAATAGTCCGAACACAAACAAACAAATTTTAATTACATATCTCTTTGAGTGTTTCGTCCTGGTTAGACTGATGAGTTCACGGTCTACCCGCCTTCAGACGTTAACAAGATTCAAATGTACAAACCAATGCCGGTCCAGTTCTGTTAATCGGAACGCAGCGGCAATGGATAACGTGGTTGTGCTCACAGCTGGGCACCTCCCCGAGTAGGCTCTAAATGTGCTATAGCCCCACTAATTGCAATTGTCATATAATTATAACTCCCGGGGAAGCGGTTGTATCCGATATTAATTTCATTTTTTTACTTTATGAAAGAAAAGAGGATTCTTACATAATTAACTGATAACAATGCTACACACAGTCTGCTCACTTTTTTGTATTGTTTGGATAGGTGGACGATCTCACCGAGTTACCCGAGCCCATAGACATCTACAACGTAAATGCCGCCACCCACCTTGAGATATGAGTTCTAAGGTCTCAGTATAATTACAACGGCCCCACCCTTCAAGCCGAAACGCAATACTGCTTCACGGCAGAAATAGGCAGTGCGGTGGTGGTACCTACCCGTGCGGACTCACAAGAGTTCCTACCATCAGTAATTACGTAAATTATAATTTTGCGGGTTTCATTTTTATTACACGATGTTATTCGTTCACTGTGGAAGTCAATCGTGAACAATTGTTAAGTACGTATTTCATTAGAAAAAATGATACCCGCCAGCGGGATTCGAACACCGGTGCATCGCTAGATACGAATGCACCGGACGTCTTTAGGCCACGACGATTTCCAACTTTCTACTTTACCTCTAGGCTGTAGACGAAACCTGAGCTACTTATATTAGAACTTAAATAATTGTCAAAAAGTTGGGTCATTAATATTTTGTTAATTCAAGACCAAAAATTAGAACGACAATTGGTAACTTTGAAAATAATTGAACACGCGCTTATACATAAGGATAAAGCTTTGAAGTAGCTTATGAGGCTTTTATTTTTTCGGTAAGACTTGTCCACAGATTCATATGGAATCACAACAATCCCTACACACGTACTTTGTCCAGTTGATGGAGTTAACTTTTAGATTTACACATTAAAATAATCTAACTCAATATAGAAATCTGTTAATATCCCCCTAATTACGTAGTTTAGGTTGTATTTTATAAAATTTTCGCAAAAATTATAACAATTTTCTTAAATAATATTAAATAGTAATTAAACAGGTTTTCCGTAGTGTAATTGTCTAATTGAATAGATTTCTAATTAGATTATGTTTCAGGTCCAATTAAAAAACTTGATGACAGCAAAAGACAGAAATGTGTCAAATAAAACAATCTATCAAAAAGCGTTCTACTTTTTATGGATATTTTGAATGAGCGAAAGAACTTTCGGTCAGTCTGTTGTTAAATGTTCACCGGAGTCAATTACAACGTGAACTAACCCACCTTGAGACATGAGGCCGAATTCTCAATTGTATTGTATATCGGCTGTCCCACTCATCAAACCAGAACACGTGATGGTTTCGCGGCAGAAATAGGCACAATGGTGCTATCGAGCCACCATGGATGCCTTCGCAAGTAATTACGAAAGCTACACCTAGTAATCATTAACAATGTCCATTGCTAACCGATCTGCATTTAGCATTCGTGAGCACACGTTACGTTTGACGGACAACAACACATTTGGAACCCTCATCCTGAGTGTTGGTAAATTATCGGCGCCTACAAATTAAATTTAGCGAGTCAGTTCAATGAACTCTGAATGTAATTTGATTATTTCAGATCCGCGGGCGGACTCGCACCTCAGCGTCTCGGCGGCAGAACGTTACCAGGGTCCGTGGACATCACCATGTGAACTTTGTAAAAGCCGCCCAACTTCCGCCCGGACTTTACCTCACCACATGTTCCTATTGAACTATAATTACTTCTTTGAGTACTCTAAGTACTTATCCTAATTGTATGCACTAGTGATACGCACGAGATATGGTGTCCTACTTATTTCTGTCGCGGACCCACGTCAGACAATCATCAAAGGTAACCAAAAGTCAAAGGTCTAAAATCAAACTCTTCAAACTGAAATTTAATTTAAAAATTATAAAAATTAGGTTGTTTTGATTTTTATTGCATTAGAACGCGCAGGATTGTAGTACCGACCAGAGCATGCTTTTGTTAAAAAAATCCGCAATTGTTATAATTAACATTACACAAATAAATTATTTAAAAAAATAGCGTCATTGATTCTGTTATTATACGACACGCGACATTTTAACAACAGGCTTACAAACAGACGCGAAATTAAAGGCTTAGATAAAAAAAAACGTTTTGTGGGCTTAGTATGCCCGTGAAGCGAACGATCTGATTGATGACAGTGGGCCTGTTTACGCACAAGTGACGAATACGGCTAGACTTTCATTTGATTATCACACCTGCATAATAATTTATTTATCTGCTGTTCCTTTCGGACATTGCATAATAAACCCTATTTGTAATAAATTTTGGTGATCAGTAATTAATTTTTGTTCGAACAGTTTTGTCACACACATGACTCATAATTGAGACAAGTTATTTAATGTAGCTTCGTAATCCAGCTCTTTCATCGTTCAGTCCTTTTGAATTATAATATTTCATGAGAAGCGCGAGGTTAAAACGTAGTGTTTGTCATCATCCTACCTAACGTTTGTTAAGCTCTAAAAGTTATGCTCGACTTTCAATAGTTCATTTAGGATCACTGTGGCTCTCGTTGCGACTCGTTAGAGAAAAAAAAATCCGAGTTTTATCAATTTCGATATTCAAGCAAAAAAGTTATCATGCGTGTGTGATTTTATAAATTATATTTTTCATAGTTTAATCTCATGTGAGTTGCAAAGTTATTGGGAATCTCAAAGACGCGTCCCGGCGCTAATCTCCGTTAGCGAATATAAGCTAAGCAAATATTAATTATTGCTAAGCTTTTCTATTGCAAGTTAAGAAAAAAAACACTGGTCACTTTTTTCGTTGTAAAATATTCGTTGAACCAAAATAATTTTATGAAAGTTGTGAATTAGGTACATTTAGGTAGTTAATTTCAAACGAGTTTTAAATATTTTTTTTCGATTATTTTTTAATTTTGTATTATTTTGTATTTGATTAAAATTCGTTCAGCTATGCATTTTTTTTCTAATTTCCCCATAAAGCACAGCACAGTTTTAAAATGTATATTTGTAATTTTTTCTGTCGCGGTGACTGAGAAAGTTACTGAAACTATGAAAATTTACAGAAATTTGAAAACAACTTTGTCATTTTCGAACATAGCCTAGTTCGTGTTGTTTTTAATAGTTTCGAAAGATACGACTCTACACGTTACAAATAGCCCTAATCCTAGAATAAAGCTCTCACTTACTTGTTCTCTAAGTCAGAAGTCACAAACACAAGCTTTCTGTGTCCACAATCACTTTTTAGTTCAAAACAAATCACAGATATTCGTAATATTATTTGTTTGCCGCTGAACGACACACACGCACAGAGTGACAAAACGTTTTATCAATATTACTAAATAAATCCACACTCGGGTCCGTGCGATACAACTCTCTCAAGTTCGAGTCAAAGAAACAAAAACAATAAACTTGTCACACGAACTCAAAACGGATATTCGCGGCGAAATTGATTTAAATATTGAATCGAATAATCGATCGATGATTAGACTGTCGATCGGACAGTTGACACGACACACGTAACGATCGATGATCGAAGACAGGATTCCGATCGGTTGAGTTATTATTACGTAAGGCGGTCGGAGCCGCGACGGAGCCGCGAGCGCGCGTCGTAGTCGCGACACACGACTGCAGTGCGATCCTTTGGACCGGACCCCACCGGCACTGCGCGCATCTGAGGCTCACTCCTTAGCGCGGCCCCGCCCAGTGGGACGCCACTCGACAGCTAAGATGACCGTCTGCCTCTCTGTCTTGCGCCGCGCCAAGTTCGCGCTCCGTCCCTGTCTGGCCCGGCGACAGTGGGGCGCGCCAATGGGATCGGTTCGGCGGATCGAGTCGAGACGATGAATCGAGATGTGTACTTAGGTATCACTGCACGAGTCCTTTTGTTGTAGTCGATAATGCGATGCGCTTTTTTTTTTGCGAAGTAATCGACTGGCCTTTTCTTGGCCACGCTCGCCTCTCGTCTCTCGCTCGGCGACTATTTGTTTACGTTTACTCGACTGTTGCTTATCGACACAAACTACACTAAGACCGCTTTAATAATTATATTGTAAGAAAATAAAAGTCCGTCGCGTCTCTTGATGAGTTCGATGTATCCGATGACCACCAGCCCGCAGCGGCATATAGATACATCTTTGATTGAGTTGAGTTTCATTTGGTTTCGTAGTTGATGGGATGTCGATAGTGTTGATAAAGTTGAGTCACCTTGAAAACAATTGTAAGTGCAGGAACGAACGTAAAGGGCGAGCTAGGAGCGTAGGGCGCCCGTCTCAGCGCGGCTGGCGGCTGGCGGCTGGCGGCAGGGGTGGCTGAACTGTAGGGCGAGAATGTAGGTCAGTTTTTGTTCTCGCCCGAAATTCGGTTAGTGGGTACGACTAATCTTTAAACGTATCGATGATAACTGACTTCATCTTATATATTATTTAAATTAAAATATTACATAAAACAAGTCGATTTAGTTCGTTAATTTTCGAAGACCGTGTAGTTATAAAAAGCGAATCATTAACTTTACTCATACGAATGTAGATGAGACAACGTTAATTGCGGATATAATTATTATGGATTATTATTAAGTTTTTAATTACTAATGATTTGTTTATCTGTTTAAGTGGATAATATGTAGCTTCAACTAACATATCAGAGTCCACAATCAAGGACATTTAAAATCAAAATCGTCAATAGGGAAAATAATTAATGTCGGGTACATTAAAATTAAATATTTAATTATTTAGGCAAAAAAACGTAATTATCAACTATTGTAGTATTTAATTGTTCAAAACCTTGTTCAGAAATAACCAAATCATGTAAATTAATTATAGAAATATGAAAACAAATATAAAACCTGAAAAACAACAAAAAAATGTTATTTAATAACATTTTGTGCGGAATAATACAACTACATTGTTAATTTTTGTAACATTTTCTACTTTAACATCGATGTGGGTGTATTGTGGGCTGGAAGGAATAGATAAGAATGTTTTCCACAGAGTTTTCCGAGCCTATCGCCGCTCGTCAACAGATGGCGTTGAACGGCGCTTTTCCTTAGTTTTCACCAGTTTTCCATTGAAATTATCAAGAAAACTCGTATTAATAACATTAAACAAATTGTTAAGTTAATAATTATTCTTAAATTAACGAATCTGGTTTCGGGAAAGCATAAATTTGAGTATAATAGTCTAATAGAATGGGAACGAATTTGAAAATGGTTGATCGAAAAAATAATCCTTATTTCGAATGAGGTTTAAAAGGCGGACGGCCGCATTCATGTTGTGAGGTCGATGAGTCCTTCGTCTACTTGTACTCACCTTACAATATAATTAAAAAGACAACTGAATCTTGCTGCTCGGCGAGTGGTCCCTTATCGTCTACGGATACTACACAACTTGAGTACTTAGTATCAGGTAATAATGATTTCTATTTAAAATAATTGAATACAATCGAGTATTCTCCTCATATTTCGCGAGCTGTAGATATAATTAAAACTACTCTTACTGTTTGATGCCGAAGTTCATGACATTCGAGGTTTTGAATAGATTTTTTTATTGCTTAGATTGGTGGACGAGCTCAGAGCCCACTTGGTATTAAGTGGTTACTGGAGCCCATAGACATCTACAACGTAAATGCGCCACCCACTTTGAGATTTAAGTTCTAAGGTCTCAAGTATAGTTACAACGGCGGCCCTATTCTTCAAACCGAAACGCATTACTGCTTCACGGCAGAAATAGGAAGGGTGGTGGTACCTACCCGTGCGGACTCACAAGAGGTGCTACCACCAGTGACTGTAAGTCGTCTCTGACCAGGAGAGCTGTAAAATAGTCAAAATGTAAGAAATAAAATAATCTGCCTACTTCTGCCGCGAAGGAGACATGTACTCCGATGTGAGGGGCGGATCGCCGTTACACAACTGTTAGCCCCGATGTGTGTTCGGTCCGCTACCCACTTAACACCAGGTAGGCAGTGAGTTCGTCCTTACATCGAGTCTCCAAGGACCTAACAGTGACATGGGTGCAGGAATGGAGTGCACAAGGTATTTTACCAGACAACACAAGGACTATTCGAAATTCAAGTGAAAAGTTTCTCAACAACACAAATATTGATACGAACCCGCATCACACGACACAATGAGATGCAGTACAAACATTACTGATCCAACCCCGTCTTAGATATTAAAAACATCTGTTCCTTGTTGCACCCTTCGATCGCCACCTTCGCTAAAGGGTTGATGTTGGTATCGACATGGATAAGAAATTCATTAAATACAGAAAAACCTTGGCTCAAAAAACAAATATGGCCAAGCTTATGGCCAACCGACCCTGATCACAAAGTCATTCAAAAACCCACAAAAAATTCCAATTGTGAGTAAATTAGCTCACAATCCTCTTAGTTTTACCATTTTACACATTGTACCATGGGGTGGAAAATTCTTTACAAAAATAGGCTATTCAGACCGCAGTTCTTCGTGGCAATTTACATGATGGTATTGAGAAGACATTGAGAGTGAGTCCCCTCACTGGTGTTTTATCGGCTGCGAAGTGTCTTTATTTTTAAAACAGATTTGTTTATGTTCGATCTGGTATACATGTACCAGTTTTGTACCAGATAAGACGAAGGGTTTTCTGTTTAAAAAATAATTTATTAGTCCTATCCACAACAAGCTCGCTCAAGGGTTTGAAAGTAAACATGGCTAAAGAAAAAAAACCCCTTCTTATGCAAATTACTTGGACTAACGTTTGATTCAGGCCCGAGTGTTGCCATTATTTATTAATTTTCAAATGATTTATATCAAGGATGTCGTGACGTTGTACCTACATCTGATTCAAAACCCTTACCTTCTATGGTTTAGTTATTGGCTTTTTAGAAGTGGTACGGCATGATACCAGTGTCCAAAAGTGGTTACTTGTGTGGTGTGACCTTCCAAGATTAAGAAGCACAGGGGCGGTCTGGAGGTGATTGGTCTTCATGCTGATGAACATCGACTATGCTACAGCGAAGTTGCTTCTTGTCGGTGAGAACAATTTCTAAGCTTCCTTCGAAGAAGAACGTGTCCTAAGGTCAGCAAAACGCCTTGCCTTCGACTTATTGTCTCCACTAGGACAACCGCAGACGTTACTCTCCACAATCCACAATTATTTGACGATAGACAGGAACTTATTTCTATATTTGAATTTATTTAGTGTGTACATTTCTGAACTGTTGATCTCTCCTGATTCAGTTTGTGGTTTTAGCAGTGTGCTATCTATATCACTGAACCTATAGGTAGCTCGAAGTAAGTGCAACTTGACCCTGACAATGGCTCGGGCAATGACTAAGCCCCTCGCTCGTTACAGCATAACCCGATACAAATCAGGACGTAACATTTATAAAAATATATATTTTAAATTGATGTCTCGCGAATCACGTGCCATCCCTATTTCATGACGTTTTTCTTTTTTTTCCTTTTTTCCTTCAAAGAAGTGACTTATGAAATATTCTATATAAAGTTAATTTGCAAAATCAACGGTGGATTGAAAGGGTTGATTGAGAAGTGAAACAATTTTAACACTTTCTTTCATTCAATTGAATTAATTAATGTTTTTGTTTTTTTATTTATTCATTTCGTCTTTGCGATGGAAATTTCAGCACTAGCTTTTGACGTTGGGGTTGTTTGTAATGTAATTTGTTTCTAAATCTGAGATTGTATAGTAATATTATACCTATATTATTGATTTCGCCTGTAGTTAATAAATCTACTAACAGAAGTGTGTATTGTAGACTCGCACGGGCTGATTCCACTGTCATAAATATTTCTGCTACAAAACAAGCATGTTCTAGTTTGTAGGGTGATATTGCTTCTATCTTCTATACTATAGAAAACGAGTTAATCTCAGCAACTACTGCTCCGATTTGAAAAATTCTTTCAGTTTTAGATAGCTCAGTTATCGAGAAAGGCTATAAGGCTATATTTTTTAATTTTTTTATTGCTTAGATGAGTGGACGAGCTCACAGTCCACCTGATGTTAAGTGGTTAGTGGAGCCCATAGACATCTACAAAGTAAATGCGCCACCCACCTTGACATATAAGTTCTAAGGTCTCGGTACAACGGCTGCTCCATCCTTCAAACCGAAACGCATTACTGCTTCACGGCAGAAATAGGCAGGGTGGTGGTACCTACCTGTGCGGACTCATAACAGGTCCTACCACCAGTAATTCACAAGAGGTCCTACCACCAGTAATATAATATCACTCTAAGATTCGGACACAATCGGATTTTTTTCCTTATGAGAGCTTCCGCTGCGTGCGCTGCGGAAACGGTTAAAGTTTCGCTAAAATAATGTAGGTATGAGATAATAGTTCTCATTCGAAAGTTCTAAAAAAAAGTCCGCGATAGCATATATCTATATTTTGAGGTTGGCTCACTAGAACCTTTTTATACTAACCAAATTGGTACTAAAATAAACATTATTTGTGAAGGTGTTTTTATAAAGATGATATTAATCCTTTTCCAAATAAATACGTTATTCATTACAAATACCTATTTAATTTAAAGTCTAATTTCATTTCTAATTTAATTTAAAATTGTAAAGTCCTTCACATCATTTGATTTCAATGAGTATCTTAGAACTATGATGATGACTGTGTTTTACTACCATCATACGACCCACCTAATGGTGAGTGGTCACCATCGCAGCCCCTCCTGAAAACTATTTATTGTACTAGTCATCAGAAGCATCGCTATCAGGCACCGTATTTAGAATCGAGAGGTGTATTTGTATTAATTATTTATGAAACCAGAACAATTAACAATGCAGGGTATTGTCATCGCTTTCTCCGATTATGTTCATTTATCGGTTGTCTGGAAGAGAAGGGTGTTAGTGGTAAAATCGCTGTTTTGTTTGACCTTTAACCTTTAAAGGTAGCAGCGGCTTGGCTCTGCTTCTGGCATTGCTAAAGTCCATGAGTAACGGTAACCACTCACCATCAGGTGGGCCGTATTCTCGTCTGCCAACAAGGGCAATAAAAAAAAGCCTTGGGTACACGTTGAATAGTGACGTCAATGTTTCTGTGTGCCATACCAAAACTTACTCGGTTGCGGAAATTGAGCAAAATGGCCGGTCAGTACAATATCTAAATACAGAGTTGAAATAGGTACACAGAATGGCACCTTTTCTGCGAGAGGTGTCCAGCCTCAAAAGAGTGAGTGAGAGTCGCGGCAGAAGGCCGGCCGCGAGAGGGAGCACGTCTCGTGATGTTTTATGCAAATCGTCCCGCTTTATTATCGCCATGACACACTTCGGTGATCTATATCGTACTTGAATCATTGATGGTCGCCATATTGTCCACAGAGTACCCGGAGACACGTCTAACGTTTTCAAAACCATGTATTTTTTGGCACTTAAAATTTGTAATCTACAGTATAAATTAAATTTAACATAAAAGGTAAATGATATACTAATAAACCTATGGTTCCTAGAAGATGGCTTGATTAAAATCAAGAATCTTGAATAACCAGTTACTTGTATTCCGCTGAAAGCTTAATATCTGCCTCACAGACATAGCCCACTGAGCTTCTCAGTGGGTCGCGGTGGGATCCGGTGGTAGATTCAGCGAAGCACTGCTCTTATTTGCCAACGCGATCGGTGAAGCTAGCATAATCCCTTGATGTTAGAAGCAGTAAGTATGCACAAAAATTATAATAATATTTACCAACTCAAATTTCAACACGCCGGTACATTGCAAGCTTTTTAACTTTTCACTTTTCTTACCAAATAATTGCTGTGTTTTTAAATTATCCAAAATCTCTGTACATAGCTCTAATCTGTGAGCTATTATCGAAATGCACATCGCGGTTTTCGTTAGGGTTGAATATTCTATTTTCACAATTGTGTCCCTTACTGCCAGTCAAATAAGGTTGAATTTCTAACGAATAAACCGAGCAAGCCGATATTTACGATGACAATACAGCACGATAGATATTAAGGGAATTGTACTTTCTTTGTGCCCTGAAAGGGTTTTTATGGTTTTCGAACATCCTGTATAAATATAAATAAAAAAATGTTTTGTACTGAAGACATTTGCTGATTGAACGTGCCTCGTTTTGAGATTGAAAAGTCGAGGCCTTGGATTAGCTGGATGAATGCTGAAGAAGGATTTGAAGATAGAGTGTTTATTTATTAAAGTTTCTATAAATACTGATTGTCTCGCTGGTGTATAGTGGGCACTGGCGGTCCGCAGCGACAACAACTTGGATAGTTTGGAGATGTGAGGTCGTAGTATTAGCCGACTAGGTGGTTGTTCTTAAAAATTGCCATTTATTGATATAGGCTCAGAGTGGAAGGCGGCTGCGAAAGAATTTAAGGCCTTGTATCAGTCGATACTAATATTACCACGATATTACCCTTTAGGACATGGATTGGTGTGCAAAATATTTTACTGCTCGTGATTATCTCTTGGGTGGTGCCAATGTGCTCCATTAAAACACCTTTTACTCTTTAATCTGGCGTTTATTCTATGAATTAAGATTATCTGACGCTTCCAAGACTACATTAGTTCGGGATAAGCAATATTATTGTAAAAGTGATTTTCTCGTCCCCCATAAGGTCAGCGACCCCCGAGTTATTGTTTTAGTTCACAATCGACATCATTAATTAATCAACATTTATTATATTCTTGAAAAAAAATGGTCGTCGAATTGATGCGTCCATGTGTAATGAGTTTCTTGTAGAGCTTGAAATATTTAGAGGCGGTATTAACTGTATTAATGATAAAAAATTGTACTAAAACGCCTTATATTTCAAACGAGGTTTAAGAAGAGTTTATTTGGACTACTGTCAATGGCAGTCTATAAAACGGCCCAAATGTAATCACTTACTGCCCTGTCGCTAATTTTCGTAGATATTTCTTCTTTATTTTTCTTTCTTTAAACGTATTTAAGCCTCGTCTGAAGGAGGATATGTCATAGCGCCCAGGATACATCGTGGAGAAAAAAGTCGTTAGCGGTAGGAAAATGTCTAGCTTGTTCTTGGTATTGCTGATGTCAAATTGAAGTTAATGAACAATGAAAATGATCCTTAAATTCTTTTATTACCTCAATTGAGGAGGATCTAAGCAGTTCTATGGTCTGTAAGCCGAACAGCGTCGTGGCAACAATTAAAATTTGATGATGCGGGCACTCTGTTCGTGCACTCAGCACTTGTGGCTTGCATACGTGTTTAGGCACTTCAAGATATGTCCAATTTCAGTTCATGCACTTTTGTTGCGAACTTTAAATACTTAAAAAGATTTACAATGCTTTTATTGTAGAGCGACTAATTTTAAATATTTAAGGTATTGCTTGAAACGACAGACATACTTTTTTATTTATTTTTATTGCATAGATGGTTGGACGAGCTCCACCTGGTGTTAAGTGGTTCCTGGAGCCCATAGACATCTACGACGTAAATGCGTCACCCACCTTGAGATATAAGTTCTAAGGTCTCAGTATAGATACAACGGCTATCCACCCTTCAAACCGAAACGCATTACTGCTTCACGGCAGAAATAGGCAAATAAGTGGTGCAAATAAGGTGGCAAGGTACTTTTGAAATGAAGACACTGTCGCCCATGGGCATCGACAAAGGCAAGGGTCGAGCCGCTTTTAACGTTGTATTGTCATTGTTCTAACAGAGCGTCGAATTATGGTTGGTTGGACTTTTAGTCGCTTCATTTAAAACTTAAACGCGTTACAATAAGCCTCCCACATCCACGGTTTTTCTAGTATATACGAGCCAAGAGTGGGTCCACTTAGACACCGGCTGCCAAAGGTCTGTAAGGCTATCAAGCTGACAACATAAACCAATAATGGTTGAAGCCTGTTAAAATTTTCTCAGAGAGACTTAATTTACCTAAGTGCTGATGAGTATATTACGGACATCACAACATAAACACCGCTACTCATCTTCAGACATGAGGTTGACATTGCAATTCTAGTGTATGGGATAGCCTTTACTATCCCACTCATCATATTGCTGCTTGAAGTAGGATGATGGTATCTCTCCCTCTATGTTTTTTTTTTTTATTGCTTTCGTGTGTTGACGAGCTCACAGCCCACCTGGTGTTAAGTGGTTACTGGAGCCCATAGACATCTACAACGTAAATGCGCCACACACCTTGAGATATAAGTTCTAAGGTCTCAGTATAGTTACAACGGCTGCCCCACCCTTCAAACCGAAACGCATTACTGCTTCACGGCAGAAATAGGCGGGGCGGTGGTACCTACCTGTGCGGACTCACAAGAGGTCCTACCACCAGTAATTACGCAAATTATAATTTTGTGGGTTTGATTTTTATTACACGATGTTATTATTCCTTCACCGTGGAAGTCAATCGTGAACATTTGTTAAGTACCTACGTATTTCATTAGAATTGGCTTACCTCTTATCACTAACAAATACGAAATTAAACAGTAAAATATATTTTTTACGTAGCGTTTGTTAATATGTACAAGTTTTTAAATCCTTAATATATCTACTAGAATATTAATTCACAAGGACATTTAACAGAAATAGAAATGTTTTAATATAAATCCCATAGATCAGACACCCTCAGCATATTTTTTACCCAACACGTCACTTCCTCACAAACAGATGTGTAGTCCTTATTCAAATGATATTATTATATTTAGATCACCCTATCCAGTCAAGGACAATAGTGGATCCGTGGCGCTGCATCGTGGAATTCGAAGTATAGGTAGGATCGCTAATACAAGGTGTGTGCAAAAAGGCTATAGATCAAATACATAGAAAAAAAATCTCAAAAAGAGGTATTTTATATCGCGCCGGATGTATTTATTGCCTTTCCACTAGGTACTTTTAGAGTTATACGGCTTTTTGGCGGAAACGCGAAGACTGAAGTGGTGTGATTTGTTTTATTTTGTCTATTTAGTCTTTCTTTAAGTTTAAATGTGTAATAATGATGGTTTATTAACTGTTCAATATTTTTGAAAGTGCACAAATGTGGGAAAGTGAAACAAAGCCGCTGGACGTAGCTTCTCGGGATGTTCCAAAAAGCCCACGGAAAAAATCTCATTTTACTGAGATTATATTTCATCCCACATCATCTCATCTCATTTTACTTCACTCCATAATATAATTTTTCATAAAAATAAGAATATAAATTAAAATAGATTTCAACATGAAATAAGTAGTGCCCTTGTACTCTGTATTCTTATTGTCGTGTTTTTTCTAACAGCTGTGTGTACAAAATATATTAAATAAAAATTAAAATAAATAAAACTTGACCTAAAGGTCTTATTTATCAGGTCATAAGATCCCTTAAAAAATATTTTGAGTTACACTTAAGTAAGAACTTATAAGAATACTAGAAGAAACCTTATATTTGAAATGATGAAATTTCAGATAAACATTATCAAATTTGACTCTTAAACATTTGTACAATTAGACGTTCTTCTGAACATATTATTACCTTCCTCGAATATTTCAAAAGTTTTTGTTCGCAACAAGCTCTCACCTTATTTTATTATACCAGTTACCAGACACCATTAAATTTAGGCTTTCTATAAAAAAAACACAGTGCCACCCTCGAATTCCAATAGTGAAAGTTATAAAGTGAAAAAAATATCCAAATACTTTCAATGTTTTGATAGTTGTCAATGTGAAAGTGGCAAAAAATATGACTCACATCCAATTTAGTTTAGAGTCAACATTTGATTTAAAAAGTCCTTGTAGAGAGAGTCTCTTTTAGCTCTCTCTGTCTATCACAGGTGTCACAAATTTGTATAATTATAATTGAAGTAATGACATTTTGTCAAAAAGCGAAGGGTAAGGTTCGTAATCACTCGTGACACCAAGCTTGAAGAGTGCATCACCAGCTCTATATTTGAACTCTAGTAATAAGGTGGTGGCCGCATCCACGTTGTGAGGCCCGTGGAATCCGACAACCACTTCCCAACAAGTGGGACGGCAGCCTGTTTGCTTGTTGAATCACGTTACGACAAAAAATTATCCTTAAAATGTCAACGCCAGTTACAAATTGTTATCAGAATTTCAGTGAACAGTAAAATGTTATAAAACCGTGGTCCAAATACAGAGCGTGACGTCACATTAGATCAATCATTTATCAAACAATAATTGTGTGTATTACTTATGCAACGGCGACCTCCACATCTCCCCTATGCTTAGTGCTTATTATTATTCAAATTCACTAATGATTCCAGTCATTGATGCTCGGGTTTACTGATAATGGAAATCGCATTGTTGAATTTATTTTTTAAGAGATCAATGCTTTGTAATTTATGCTTTTGAAGATTTGTGGCCTGGAAGGGAACGCCGGCGACGATGCCGCCTCTAACTCTGGTAGCTATGTCATATTAAAGTGCGTAGTTATTTTTATAATTTGATTTGAAATTTACTCACGAGCCCAACATCCTTCTAGTCTTGAAGCGGCAGTAAGCAGTTCGCTCAGTGCGAGTTTTTTAACGTTCTCGATAGCGTAAAAGTTAACTTAAATTCGTATGGAGTTGGAACGTTGCCTACGTTTGCCGCTAGGGGCGCTGTTCCAACTTCATACAAATTTGAGTTAACTTTTACGCTATCGAGAAAGTTAATAAACTCGCATTAAGCATACAGACAGCCAATCGTAACCACTAGACACCGACCTTGTGAGACCACAGTCGCCCCGTACAGAATATATGACACAAAAGTACACAGTTTCAAAAAGTGTAATAGTGTTAATTTCCAAAGCTCTCAATAGCTTTAAAAGTAAGGAGGTAAGGTTTTTCACTGGTGGTAGGACCTCTTGTGAGTCCGCACGGGTAGGTACCATGGCCCTGCCTATTTCTGCCGTGAAGCAGTTAATGCGTTTCGGTTTGAAGGGTGGGGTAGCCGCTGTAACTATACTGAGACCTTAGAACTTATATCTCAAAGATGGGTGGCGCATTTACGTTGTAGATGTCTATGGACTCCAGTAACCACTTAACACCAGGTGGGCTGTGAGCTCGTCCACCAATCTAAGCAATAAAAAAAAAAAATTTTTTTTATGTATTTACAATCCATAATTACGACTGACATAGTTCGTTATTATCCTATACCTATATTATCTGGAACCGCTGCGTTCATCGACAGTGCGTTTCCAGAGGTCTTTTTTGCCACATACCATCCGGCTATGGCCGGGCCGGTGTTTCCCGAGCGCTATGACATGTCCTTCTTCAAACGAGGCTTGTGGAGAGTATTAAGCGGTAGGCAGCGGCTTGGCTCTGCCCCTGGCATTGCTGAAGTCCATGGGCGACGGTAACCACTCACTATCAGGTGGGCCGTATGCTCGTCTGCCTACAAGGGCCATAAAAAAAATCGTTTTATTTCACGCGAATTCATAATTATTCGATATTATTTTGATGTCCAATACAAAACTCCTTTATGATCATAGATAGATAAATTTAAACAAATATTCACCCCGGAATATTATTAAAAACCATAATACAATGAATGCACATCAAACATTTTCAATACTCGATCCGTTTCTACACAACGCGACCCATCTTTTATGGTAATGCGGTATCACCATTTTGCATATGAACAAACTCGTATTGTTGGTATGTGTGTATTTTCCTAAAGTATTTCAATGATGCGTCATGTGGATCGAGCAGGGTTTTCGATTGTGAGATTGGCTTGGGTTGTTGGTTCGAGTTTGGCCATCGACTGCCTATCAAGTCTTCTGTGCTCTGTCAATACATTGTCATGTCCAACCGGCTTTCTGACTTTTGTGTTGGGTGTGGTAGGATACGTACCACACTGCTAGAATCTCCACCACTCTCGTACCTTCTGTGTCGATAATCTTTTTGTTTTTTACTTGTTCACTGGTAGCCTAAGAGGCTATTTCAGCTATGACCGGACGGGTGTCGTTACTATAATATGGAGCTAGCGCTTCCGTTCTCAAGGTCGATATTCCAATAGTAGAATAGAATAAAGTCATTATCAAGCAGAGTCGTCTAGAATTATTTTATTTATTTCTTTATAGAACTCTCAGATAAAGTGCTGATATTAAAATGATTATTAGATTGAAATTAAATGCTATTTTGAGATCACATACATCAGACTTTATGCTTCTGATATTGAGGATTATAAAAGAACCCGTTAAATATAATTTAGTTACGTGCAAGGCGAGGACGGGCCGCCCACGACATACAGACACACAAACCGATCTCGTTACCAACAATGCCCCATATATTACGCAGCTTCCGGTGATCGTGCATCTTGCGTCCCATTTTGGTAACCTCTAAACACGTTCTGTCCTTCTCTCTATCATTCTAAGATGATTAAAAGGCGATACAGTGATTTGTTAAGGTTTTTTTATGTCAAACTTTTATTTATTTCCTGTTAACTAAGTACTGAGATGTGATGCTGAGAAAAATAACTGTGAGTTTTGCCTGGTTTTGGGATTCATTTAATGTGAAGGGTAATGAAACTTGTAGGGGCTTTTGGACGTCCGCAATTCCAGGATGACCAGTCAAATCGATGCTTTCGGCAGTGATTTTTATTTATTTATTTATTTGAGAAACCAACAGTACAATACAAACATATAATATTTTAAAAAATAGCTAAAACAATAACCGAACATGTTTGCTCCACTAAAATCTCATATAAGTAGAAAGTGAACAGAGAAGATAAATTTAGATATACACAAAAAGCAAAAGCATACGATAGCCTTGAAACATTTCATCCATATCTATTAAGTGACGTATTTTGTACGCAATGTATTGCAATATTAAATGACACGACGCGCGGGGTCAATGCTTCGACAGAGCGTGCGGGCCGGCTGCGGGCTCCTTGCCTTGACTTGGGGTTTGTTAATTTTGGTCTCACACAAACGATAAGCTTAATGCTGACTTTAATCGATATATACTGGTCTAGGATAGGTAGTTTGTTGCCACTTCGAGACCTTGTATAGTTCGAAAGGTGCTCGGCCATCAGTGTAAATAAAAATAAGATGTGGCATTCGTAGATGTAATATTTCGTTCGAATCGATCCACAGTATACGAGAACAGCATCTTTCGATGTGATAAAAAACGTTGACATGGACCAGTGAGTATCAGCGTTAGAAACAGATAAACAAATGTTTAGCCGTGTAAATAATGATGTAAGACCGATCACGCATACGAAGGGTTAAGCTTACCATCATTAGCGCTGACAAATGATGTGAACGCGTGGCGAATAGATACCGGACGGTTTAGAGGATTCTGTATTTTTTTAATGATAAGGAGGGTAAACTAAAATCTCATGACTACCTTTTGACGTGAGCTCGGGGCTAATTGACATTGTCAATACCACTACACTTATTAGTGGTAGGGTTGATTGCGAGCCTCAAAAGCTCGGTAGCACTATTATATTTGTAGCACATAGTCACAAGTTCCGGGGTGAGTGTTGGGACAGCCGTTATACAATACGATTTCGACCTCATGTTTCAAGGTCAAGGAATGACATTCAAGTTATCAGATATGTAATATTGGTTCTGAAAAGATGTTTAATTTAATTGTTCGCGGGTCACACTCTATTTAGATAAATTCTCTGCTAAATTCTATGGTTTGGAATATTTACGTACTACCCACAAGGTAAAGAAGGCCTTTCATGCTGTATACCAAAAGTTAGACCATCAATGTCAGAAGAAATATCGGTAGAGTCTCTTAGTTTTCTAGTCATTGACTGACAGTAGGTAATTATGGTGAACGGCAAAAAATTGAACGGTGAACGGTCACCTTGTTTATCATGGATGACACCTTTAATTAATAGGGATCAAGTTAATTAATAATTATACACTACATGGAGAATTGTGTTTGAAACTGCAAAAAGATCTAAATTAAATGTTAGTGAGCATGCGACATGGTCATGTAACCACCGGGCCACAGAGTGAATGTGATGAAAATATTTTGTACTAGCGGCCCGCTCCGGCTCCGCTCGGGTCTTTAACAAAATTTCAACGATATTTGACGTTTTATTTTTTTTATATAAAATAACTCTTATTGCGGCATAACTATAATAGTCAGACATATGCTGTCGCGACACTTTTTGTAAATAATAATATGTTCTACAAAATCGCAGTACATTATTTTATTCTATCATCAATAGTTTCCGCAGGGCACGCGATGTAAAGAATATTGTAGGTAATTTTTTTACACCTTGGGTTACATTATCGGAGTTTTAGTAAGGATACCTAATTTTTTCAAAAAATATTATAGCCTATGTCACTCGGGAATAGTATAGCTTCCAAAGAGTGAAAGTATTTTTCAAATCGGTTCAGTAGTTTCGGAGCCTATTCAATACAAACAAACACACAAATCTTTTCTCTTTATAATATTAGTATAGATTAATTTATTCAATATACAAATCCGATAGTCAATAGTCTAGTGACTAAAGCGGATACAGTTGCCGTCACAAACGCGGACCGATGTTTCCGATCCATTCGGAGTCTGTTTTGAAATTCAAATTCGTCGTTCCATTAGTGAGGACTCGTCATTTTAATGTGACAGTATTGAGTTACGCTAATTGATGGGCGATCCGAGTTCTTTTTCGTACGTTCGAATTTTGAATTTAAATACAAACTTCGCGCTTCAAACGGAATGTCATTGTATGTTTTCCGATTTTATTTCCGGTATTTTTTTAAATTTCGAACACTTGTAACGGATAAATCAAGGCAATCGAAATGTGAATCATGTTTCAATCAATATAATTCTTAATCATCGGAATTGTGCCACACTACTATATACATATAATGTGTGATAATTCAATTTATTTTGCCACAACATTCACGGCCATTCTCTAAAGCACTATTGAACTTTTTACTGTCCCTGTCTCAGTAAAACTTGTCACACTACAACAAATAAAAGGCAAAAACGTCAAAGTAACACCCGTGAAGTTCCCTGACAGTAACTGTACCGTGTAATATGTATTGATGATCGAATCCATTCAATCTCGATTTGCCACGAAAATTCATTAATTACATTAAAAACCCTTTGATTCTTGTCAATGTCAGATTTACTTATCGAATTGAAATAATCGATTACCTTGAATATTTTTATGTTTAGGCGGACGATTAATATCTACAGATTGGAAGTCGAAACTTTTTTCTAGAACGTGCGAAATTCCCACTTGATTATTATTATTATTGTTTTATTACAAAATTGTAGTTATTGTTTTTATTTAGTTCTGGTATACTATATTAATGTTAATGAATGTAATATGGATGCAAAATATGAAGTAAATAAAATGTATAAATTTGGATCACATTTCTGGTAGGTATCCGAGGGACAGTGACCGAAGTCAGAGTTCTGATATGTAGTTCATATATTTTATAGCATATGTTTTTGGATTGGCATTAGCACAAAGGCCGAGTAACCGCCATAGGTGAGGTGGCGAGGGAAATGAAGCGTGGCGTGCACCTGCCGACAATCTCGTGTCTTTGGCGAGGCGCTACCGCGTGGAGAGGGCTTTTGTGAATAAACTTACGACACTACTAACATTTATTTGAATTTGAAGACAGCGTTACTATTTTTGTTTCTTAAATTGGTTTGAAAAACATTTATGAGTGTGTCTAGTAAACGATTGAACCAGAGGATTTATTTTGAAGATTTTTCAAACCTTGATATATTTGAAGTAACGTGAGAATTTGCGGCAGAAATAAGGCAGGGACGTGCTACCTGCCGGAACACTCGCATCGTCTAACAGTAGTATTATGTCGGGGGTCTTCTCCTTTAGATCACGATAATTTCATTTAGGTTTAGTTTAGTCGTGCTAATAGCAGCCTTCATTCGCAATAAAACAATCACGTAATTATAATCAGTTATTTTTATATTCATTTTTAATTATTTTTTTTGGGTAAAACAGTATTCGTTTTTTAGCTTGAATCGTCAGAGTGGACATAGTCTGTATCCACACTAAGCGAGCCACAAACCGAGGAAAGTTAAATGTCCGTTAATAATTGCGGAATAATAACTACTCTACAGCTTTCTTTGCGAACGGTTTTATCGATAATTTCTATCGATAGCTATCGATAGTCGATTCCCTACGGCAGCCGCTAAGTGGACTGTAAAGCCGCAATGTGTACAGTTTTTACCAGATCATTGTAGATTTGGACGTTGTCATTATCATCTGTTACTACTAATAACTAATTCCTGCCAGTATTTGAGTAATTATGATGTTTTTGGACACGTAGCGTGTTTATAACCAGTTCGTAAAGCACGAGTACGAATGTTACATATGAGAGTCAGCTCTAGAAGAACTTGAACTCATCCTAAAGACTTATCGGTGGCAGAAGTACATAGTCATTATTTCGCATATTAACGCAGCCTTCGTGCATTGACTGCGATGACTCTAAGTACTCTTCAAGTTAATAAAATAATAAAAAGTCTAACAATAAATTAACTTACATAATTGTTTTAAGTAATATTCCCCCTTACACTTCGGAAATAATCAGACATGAGAATTAACGTTTACGGAGTCGAGTTCACGGTCCACTAGTTCTCAAGAACGCGATCGGATCTTTGTAGTGTTCAGCAATGCTCACAGCTTCGTGTTCAGATACAAATCTGTTTATTTGCCGACTGCTTTTTGCAATAGTCACGGCTGGATGGTCTCCGCTCGATTTTAATCTTCATAATACACTTTAACACCAAGCTCAGATATTACTTACTAGCCTTTGCCCGCGACTTCGTCCGCGTGGAATAGTTACTTTGGCGTAACGCTAAACTTTACCCCCCACTTCATTTGCGTAGAAAGTGAAAATATTGAAATACTCTTTAGTGGTGCTCCACTTGTATTGGTCTTGCCGTGATGTTATATAGCCTATAGTCTTCCTCAATAAATGGGCTATCTAACACTGAAAGAGTTTTTCAAATCGGACCAGTAGTTCCTGAGATTAGTGCGTTCAAACAAACAAACTCTTCAGCTTTGTAATATTAGTATAGATTAATGATCGTAGAATCTACAATATGAGCAGTCCAGTGATTTCTCCTAGGGAACTTTGCAGCATCAGACGAGCTAATATTCGACGGTCGATTATCTGATGAAATTTAGTACTACTAAGTGTACTACAGCCTCTCAGTATATTTGTGAGACATTATGTCATTTGTAGGGTTTCGAATCCTTTATAGTCTGCGTGGTCACGGAAGACTAAGGTTTTATTCGTTGACATTTGACGATTACGCCGGTAATTAGTAAAATATTCAAGCGTCACTTCGTACTTCGAAGAACATGGTGACCTGTATTTGCTGTACTGTATTTGCGATAGAATCCAATGATCGAAAGTTTTTATTGTTTTGACATTGACGTTGACGCTGACGTTAGATTGTTCTCGATGACTTGATTTCTATTTTCGTGTAATCCGAATGACCGATATAATTTTACGACTACATCGTTTTCAGAATGGACTTTTATTTATTAATCGAGCAGAGCCAAGTAGTAGTAGTAGAAGGTTCAAAGCCAGTCCTGCTCAAATAAAATGACCTAACGGTACAAATTGCAAGCCAGTCATATCAAAAATCATCTGACACGGTAGAACACAACTGTCTGCTCTGCGGAGCGTGACTTCAAACCAACAGGCTATGTGGTACAAGTGATCACTCTCCCTATCAAAGGATCACTAGTTTAGAAATGTTGATAGTGAAAGTTAGTTTTTTTATCTTATGGGAATATATTTAGCATCTTCCCTACACATCTGAAATAGGGCGTAAGTAATACGATACCACGTTTTAACTCATACATCTGTCATCACCATATTGATTTGACCCTAAAAAGGATATGGACTTTATATAAGTACATGGCGCAATCAAACTTATATTTTCAAATATTTGAAATAGTACCTTTTTTTTAGTTATCATATATCGTTCGTGAGAATTGTGAGGTATTCGAAATTCGCAAAATCGGATTGATAGAATTTGATATTTATCCAGTTTTCATTGTATTTCGGCGCTGTTCCGATCGGCAAGGTCTCGGGTAGATTGAGAACTGTTTGTTGGATGTAGGCGCACATAGATCAGTCATAAGGTAATAGTTCTAAGGTAATATCTTTGTATTTCCTTTACTCATATCACTACTGTGCTGTGCAGGTACTAGTCGCCTCATAGACAAGCGGTTAGTATCACGGGGACCTCATACTTTCTATGTTTAAAGTCCCACTTGCAATGTATCGTCAATGGCACAAAGGTTGCACGCGCATCCAACTCAAACCCGTACGTGAAATTTGCATACTGTTCAAGGGTTGAGAAATAAATTATTATCATACGTTCACCATTATTCATTTAAGCACGACTATGAGCTTTATTTCGATCGTATTAAGAATCATATTGCAACATAAAATTTATCTTGTCAATACTCTTTAAAAGCATCTCTTTGGATAATTCGAAATAAGTACAGATAAATTCAAATCTTAATGTGATTGCACTAGCAACTACTTTTCTGTGTAGTTTGTACGCCTTCTAACTGTACGAACTTTATACCCTATTTTTATGTAAATTCTTCTAAAAGCGAATTATTTTTCGCTATCATTTTTCAATAGCTCATTAAAAGCTCCAAAGCGCAAGTTTACATTAAGCTCGTTATACTGTCACGGCTGTTTTATGGTTCACATTGAGTTTTTACGGTTCTCGATGTTCATTTGCATGATTGTGATTTATCGGTTTGCTTTTCAATTGTTATTTGTTTGCTTCAATATTTTATACGTTTTAACCGAATGGTCGTGACTTCGCGATTGGACGCGTACTGTTAACTTACAAGTTTTCATGTGGACCACATGAAATCAGATGGGTCGCGAACTTGGTCATTCCTCCATGTAATAAATGGGAACTTTTATGACTAAGGACGCGGCTGTTTGGTTGAGAATGGTCATCGGTAGCGCGAGTTGTTCACTACGAGGCTAGTTACATAGTATAATGTCTCTGTGTGTTTTGTATTATTTTTTACTCTTAACTAGATTGTCGCCCGCGTGTACTACACTATATACGACGTAGTCTCCATGCTCAGCCGTTGGGTAATACGTACATTGTTCTCCAGGGATCCAAACCAAACCAAAATCGGTTACAAAATTTGAGCGCGAAAACCTCAAAGACAAATCGAGTCATCATAATATTAACATTATTATTATGAATTAGTAATACGCGGCTCTATGCTGTGATTATGACAAAACGTATGATATTATACATTTAATTTTGTTATAAGCACTCGTCGTACTGCGATAGTGGGTTCTTAACAACCCCTGACGTGGCAACAGACTGCACAACCTCTCAAATTAATAGGATACCTGCTCAACTTATTATTTACTTATTATTATGTCTCAATTATATATCATTATGTGTATTAGATAATTATTAAGCAAATGAACCCACACTCTTCCTGGATTAGTTAATAATATAATAATAATAATAATTTATTTATAAATACAAATGGAAATTAACCTTATAATTTATTTTGTAAGCCTTTGAAAGTGCTGAAGTCTGTACTAGGTTCAAAGACCTGTATTATTGATCTCCAGGCTCAGTTATTTGACATCACCACAGATATTAATATGTGGTGGGGCGTCTTGTAGCGGATAGGTAAAATCTTACACCACCGTGAAGCAGTTACGATATGGGGTACGGAAAGCTGTATTATACAGTTTGGCCTTACACACATCCAAAATCGGAAAGTGGTTCATATTATGTTAACGGATTCTTTTTTTTTATTGCTTTGATCGGTGGAAGAGCTCATGACCCACCTGATGTTAAGTGGTTACTGGAGCCCATAGACATCTACAACGTAAATATATAAATCCCAGAGATATAAATTCTAAGGTCTCAGGTATAGTTACAACGGCTGCCCCTCCCTTCAAACCGCATTACTGCTTCACGACAGAAATAGGCAGGATGGTAGTACCTACCCGTGCGAATTCACAAGAGGTCCTACCACCAGTAATTACGCAAATTATAATTTTGCGGGTTTGATTTTTATTACGCGATGTTATTCCTTCACCGTGGAAGTCAATCGTGAACATTTGTTAAGTACGTATTTCATTAGAAAAATTGGTACCTGCCTGCGGGATTCGAACACCGGTGCATCGCTCGATACGAATGCACCGGACGTCTTATCCTTTAGGCCACAACGACCTCACGACGATTCCATGTTTTTTTAACACTTGAGTCGTGATTTGTGAAGCTCACAGAACAATGTTAAACAAAATGCAAGATAATAAAATAGCAGACTCAATTGATTAGATAAAACCAGTCTTACATTTATTTATTTATTTGGACACACCAACAGCAATACACACAAAACATTCAAGCTTAAAATTAACATGTATAAAATTAAGTACTGGTATGTAAGCCAGTTATAGGCATGTACAGCAATCTCTTATGACACACTATGACATGTTACTCTGCCATTGCCGGTCCCAAGCCCGGATGAGAAAAGAGGAGGGTTGAGTAGAGTTAGACATTCCTACCGTAAACCGTCAACGCCGAGCACTGGGCGGCGGGAAATAACCCAGCCCCCGGATACAACCAGAGACCCGGAGCGGGACCAGTTTGCCGTGAAGGACTAAATCCCTTCGAAATACTGATGTGGAAGGACGTGGGAACCCACCACAATTATATCCCAAGAGAGTCATGGACAGAGAAACATTTAAACTGTTTCAAGGCCATGACCACGACCCTCAGTAATGAGGAAACCGACGCAAGGAGGATGACATGTTACAGCAATTTTACAAACAGCGGAAAAATAGGTTAAATTTAAATGTTAACAGTATGACAAAAAAGTATATTTGAAAATAACATGAAAACAAGAGTTAACTACTTAATTTGGCCGTCTGGTGTAGTGGTACGTGACATGGTCACTACACAAGGGGGTCGCGGGTTCGAATCCCGCCAAGGGAAGATATTTCTATGATAAATATAAATATCTTTTCCAGGGTTATGGATGTATATTAAATATGTGTATGTGTATAATAAAAATCTTACATTTATTTCCGTTATCTGGTACCTGTAACACAAGTTCTTTACGAACTTATCACGGGACCAGTTAACGTGGTGTGATTGTTAGTAAATATTTATTATTATTATTATTATTCTCTCATCAATTATAAACAAAGGAACTTGGTAATCGTGGAACAGGGTTTGCTAGAAATAGGCAGGATCAGAAAATTCTGGTGCACTATCCAACTACGCGTTGTGGGTCAAAGCAACCGACCGTTTCGGTTTGAAGGAAGGCATTACAACGTTCCCTAAGTACTTCGCGTGACAGACGCACATGTATTATCAATTTCTAATAAAAAAAAACATTATGCATTTACAAAATGGCGCTACAAAAAGAGTTAAACCGAGTTATCGGGAAAAGAAAGTTTTAATTAATGGATCTTTTAATGTTTTCGATCAGTCATGCCCAGTGACAGCGACATTGGGGTCACGTCTACCGCTGTGAGCGAGGACCCACCTGGTCTAACCGTGACACCACAACGTAATTGAGGCTTGAGGTTGAAGTCGCAATTTTGCATCGAACTGGCACGTAAAACTTTAGTAGCTAGTGAGGTATATCCTCCTCACAATATTACTTACTCCCAGCAACTTCCCAAACTTATTTTTGTGGCTAGGATTTTTACCGCTCGTACTTTTGGTATAAGTCTGGAAGAAGCTTGCGAAATCGCGTTAAGTATTGAGTTTAAAAAATTGTTACTTACTCCAAGTTCCAGGTTTTACCAAGCTAAGGTTCGTTTAATTGTGGATAGTATATCGAACCGCGTTCTATTTTGAATTAGCGACTTCATTGTCTAGTCCATGAAACCGCTGAACTTATAGATAACATCTAATAAGCAAATAACGCGTAAGTAGCACCTGCGTTACAAACCCTCAATTACTTTAGCTCAAGGACCAGCGCCCCTCGACCTCAAACCTCAAATAAATCGACTGAGATATCATTTATCAAAAAGCCAACCGAATTTTTAATTAGTTGACTAATAAAAAAAACAGTTCAAAGCATTGGTGCGTTTCAATCAACTTCCGATCTGCGTTGTTTTGTTGTCCTTCTTCGGCTCGTTACGAAGATGTATGTTTGTCCTTTTCTAGCTTAGTAATTAGTTTCTCATGTATGATGTTTTGTTCAGCGACATGTGGCCGTCTGGCTGTTAATTATTGTTGTATTTAGAGTCGATATCGAGTATCGATAGTTATGGTGGAGAGATTCTAACGACTTTTGTTAATGAGGAAAGGTGCATTGAATATCTTAGTAAATTTCGAAGAAGTGTCTCCAAAATACCAGCAAATAAGTGCACACCTGTCCAGGGTGTTTTCCGAACTGCACGACGTGTCCTGGACGTCAGCTGGGCTGTGCTAAGAACATATGCCGGATTTCTTTCGAAGCATACAACTACATCTCCTTATAATAGAGAAGCATTTTTTCGCCATCCTAATTTTTTATCTTGCCTCTTTACTGCTAATTTGGTATTTCATTTTATTGAAGTGAAATGAGGCAGTAATTTGTTTCGGTTTGAAGGGTGGGGCAGCCGTTGTAACTATACTCAGACCTTAGAACTTATATGGTAGGTGACAGCATTTACGTTGTAGATGTTTATGGGCTCCGGTAACCGCTTAACACCAGGTGGGCCGTGAGTTCGTCCACTCACCTAAGCAATAAAAATAAAATAAAATAAAAACATTGCGTGCTAGTACATTTTATGCATCCATAATGTGCGTTCCGGTCTTTAGGATGAGATGGCTATGTATCAGTCTGGAGTCGTCATGGCTTAGACCATGAGACGCGGCGTGTGTTCGTATCGAGCGACACGACTATGCCGGTCTTCAGATCCCGGAAGCAGGTACCAATTTCCCAAATGAGATACGTACTTTTACGAATTACTTGACACGATGAACCATCCAATTTATATATGTAAATAAAAATGAATTGCTGTTCGTTAGTCTCGCTAAAACTCGAGAACGGCCGGACGGACCGATTTGGCTAATTTTGGTCTCGAATTATTTGTGGATATCCAGAGAAGGTTTAAAAGGTAGAAAGAAATGTAAATGCTCGGAATTAAAAAAAAATATCAATTTTGTTTTTCCTTTGATGTGTCCCCTGTCGAACAGATTCCTTTTGTTTGTTTTAAGTTTATTTTATACAAAAGATTAGGTCTTTTATTTATCGATTGAGGCACTACGAAGTCTGCCGGGTCAGCTTGGCAGTGTAATAAAAATAAACTTGCAAAAACTATCATTTGTAGTAGTCTGGTAACTATTTAATACCAGGTAAATTGTGAGCTTGTTCACCCATTAGCAAAAAAAATCATGTCCACCACATTTCTGAAGGTGAGTAGTAGCAATCACGTAGTGGCGACTCCAAGCTCCAGTGGATCTTAGCACGGGTAGACCGTGGGCTTAAAGAGAGAGTTTGTACTTCTGGTCCCCTATACACTCGTTCTCAAATAAATGTTTGCTCTGAACCCGTTTATGAAATTCCCGAGAGTTATAAAATAGATAGTTACATTTTATACACTATAGAAATTGATTTGACAACGACCATTCACCATGTATTTATACTCGTAGATCAGTTAGTAGAATAAATGCTTAACCTGATGCTTAGCCTGAACTTTTATGATCAATTTATCAAAGAACTTAATAGAGAAATGTGTGGTGTGCGAAGTTGGAATGCGCGGGTTCAGCCACACACTGTCAGGGTATCAGGGAAGAGCATGACGTGTGGCAGAGATACAGGAATCAGTTCATCAGATGCATTAGTTGAATTAGCTCCAGCGACATAAGTAATAAGTACAGCTGTGTCTGATTCTCTTCTGTTTTTTTGGCTCTCGAAGTCGCAACAGCTACCTACGGCTGCTCGCCTCACGGATGGATCTGGACTGCCCAATAATGCAACACTGGACACGTGTGAATGTTGAGCACTCTGGATCCAAACCAGCCTTTAGGTTAAGGTAGTTTTGATGTTAATAAATAATGATAAAGTAATTATGTTATTAAGTGTTTGAAGATAATAAGTTTTTGTTTTATTATTATTATTGAATTTGTTTTAGTCCGAGATTGTAGTTATTATTTTTATTTAATTCTAGTAAAAAAGAAATGTTAATGAGTGTAATATGGATGCAAAATCTGAAGTAAATGAAATAAATAAAATAAAAATCTAAATAAACTGACCCAATACTGCTGTCGGCAAAAATAGATAGGATAGGGCACATAACCTATTTATGTTGGTTAACGGCATGCCCATCCACTGATAATCACGCAAATTTGTAAAGATCATCGGAGGCTTAATTTTTATTTTATCATGGCATTCCGTCACCGTGGTTATTAAGTACGGATTCCATTACAAAAAATTGCCTATCTGCGGCATTTGTATAGGAATATAGTGGCAACACTCGATACGAATATACCGAGAGAGTCTAGTGCTTCAGGATACGACGCTTACAAATTTTGGATTCGCGTCAGCTCACTCTACGCGGATATTTCTTTTTCATTACCTTGTTCATTCTACGATTCATTTTTTATCTGAGTATCGCGCGAGATGCTCGTCCCGTCACTGTTTTTCATAAAACACTAATTCAAATTATGAAAAAAAAACTGTTTAATAATATTAAAATATCTTTAACGATTCTAAAATCATTCGAACATAACCGGACAATTAACAAAACCGAATTCGCCCGAGCTATTGACCTGACTGTCATTGTTCCTCCGAAAATAGCCTCAGGTGCACGCGATATTGATCATTACACCTTTCGACATACGAGTCATTTATCGATTGAAGATTTTTCTTGTATCCTTGAAAGTTACGCTGACGATTTTAGATCGTATTTTTTTATGACATAAAGCTGATATTTGTATGGATGTTTCGGTTGAGTGATACCCGTTACGGTCGGCCGGCACCTGTTAGGTGGTCACCAATATGAATGTAATTAGAGGTGAGTCGCGTGTGTTGTAAGAAAGCACCAGGTCTCGATGTCAAGGAGACCCTTTGTGCGACGGTCACCCATGGTGTGCTTAAAAGCCTTTTAATGTGTGAAAGCTTTTGAATTCGGAATTGACTTGACTATGTTTGATTAAAGCACTGAACACGTTTTCATTGAGTCTTTAATTTACCGATTTTAAGTAGACGGCAACATTTATTTTGTTTGTATGAAGTCTCCGACAAGCACTTAGCATCATGTAGGCTGAGAGTTCGTCTATCGTCCTATCAATGGTAATGCCACAATTCGAAGTGGGCAGCAGCTTGGCTCTGCCCCTGGCATTGCTGAAGTCAATCGGCGACGGTAACCACGCACCATCAGGTGGGCCGTATGCTGGTCTGCCTACAAGGGCAATAAAAAAATATTCTCAAATGCGTTTAGATATTTCTAGAGATACATGCATGTAGTAACCTTGAAGAAAAAATATAGTTTGCCTTTAAACAGAGAGGTAAATAAATAATAGTTTAAAAAAACAAAAAAAATACGCTTTTATAGAAAATCTAACTAAAAAAAGAAAAAAACAATTTAATAAATTTGAATTAAAAATAGTGTGTATGAAAAAATGATTCTGATGAAAATCTGTTGAATGTTGATATGAGTAGAAGGGTTATTTTGATAATATCCTGAAAAGCACCCCACGCTTTTTTACAATAAAATCATTTTTTCTTACACTATTTTTTAGTTGGATTTTCTATAAAATCGTATTTTGTTAGTTTTTTTAAACTATTATTTATTTTGAATTTATTAGTTGTATTTCAATTTTTTCAATTTTTTTTAATATTGTATTGTTATCGGTCCTTAATAAGTATGCCAAATTTTGAGTTAATCCGACGTTTTGAAGGGGGTCAAAATCATGTTCAAAGATTCCGTTACATACTAACATACGTCTGCAGTTAATAAAAGCGTACTAATATGCTGAACCAACATTTTGACAATCGCTCTACGCAGAGAAAATTATAAAAAACATTTATTAGATAATAATAAAAATGTTACTTTAAAAATAAAGGTCTACCAATTACCTCTTCACCATTAACTGGGTTGTTATCAGAGCATCTTCCATCTGCCGTCCGCTCTACGATAAGAGTGACGCATCACTGCCTCCCCTCCAAGATCGAAGCTGAATCAATTAACTTCCTTGTAATTTATTTGCATTAGATAACTGACATTCGATTGTAATAAATACTTTCTTCATAATAGCGAGTATACGTTATGAGTCATTGTTGGTTTTCAAAGAAAAAGTTTTCTTTTTGTTATTATTATTATTATTATTGCCTTTGTTCGCAGACGAGCATACGGCTGATGGTGAGTGGTTACCGTCGCCCATGGACTCCAGCAGTACCAGGGGCAGAGCCAAGCCGCTGCCTACCGTTAAGTACTCTCCACTAGCCTCGTTTGAAGAAAGCCATGTCATAGCGCTCGGGAAACACCGTGGAGGGGAGCTCATTCCAAAGCCCGCACATGGCAAAAAGATCTCTGGAAACGCACTGTGGATGACCGCAGTGGCTCCAGGTAGTATGGATGAACTCTACTCCGGTGCCGGGCGGTGTGATTATTTTAAAGGAGCATGTATTCTCCTGGTCACCTTATACGAGGTGGGTCCCAGAGTTCAGGGATAGAACAATGATAGCTGTCTGATGCTGTTCCACTTTTAAAATGAGGCAGCATAATGACTACGGAACATCAGTATGCAGGTAAATGTTAGCACTAACCTGTGTCCTACATATTTCTAGGCGAAGTAATCTCATCTGCTTTGAGGATAGAGGGTTGCGGATATCTTCTAGCGGCGGAGTTGATGCTATATCTTGGGTAGATATTGGGTAACGACAGAAAATACTTTTACCTTTTTTAGAGAGTTAAAGATGTCTGTCCGAATTTAGAACTTTATCCTTTTTTAAATAGCTTTAACATGAACTAGAATTGCTACAGCTATTTTATTATTTAAAATTGACATGTTTTACAAAGTAGCACTTGATACTTTTAACCCCAAAATTAAAGAACTAGCCACCCTTAACATAAGGGTGCGGGTATCGGTCAGTCGGCGCTGTAATCGACTGCTATCGGTCCCTTGGATCAGAGTTCGATTCCCGAGGGTTGTAATTAGATTGTTAGTCGCATGCAATATTAACGTGTCATGTAGATGGAATGACCAATTTTGATATTTATTTCACTCCTTAAAAGTTCATCTATAAAAGCTTCAAAATGCAAGATCACATGTAAATTAATAAAAAAAAGTCAATAAAGTCATGAAAATGCTAAATATATTGACTATTGAAAGGTCAATGAAATTACTAAATAATTTATTCAATACTAATTAAAGTGTAATTAAGATTATAATTGAAAATAAGGAATTTATTTATTTATAAAACAGTTTATGAAATTATTTAATAATTAAAGGAAACACATTTTTACGAATGACTTTCTTGAAAGTTTAAAACATTATACGATACGATACGATACCAAGCCAGAATTCGGGAACATGTGTGCGTTATATCAGTGTACTCATCGCCTTAAATAATAAATAGCAATTATTAAAGAAACGAATACAAAATTTATCTTTATTGATAAAGGTATGCTAATGAGCCGCCTCTTGTTAAATTATCAGTTCATAGTTATTGCAATGCGAATGCCAGCAATTCAACGACGTATATGCCACCCATATTAAGACTACCCCATCCTTCAAAGCAAACAATATGACTGCTTCATGGCAGAAATAGGCTAGTTGGTGGTACCTGTTTGTATTGGCTCATAAGAGGCCTTACCAATTTTTTTTTTCTTTTTCTACATGATCTACTGGTGGTAGCACGGGTAGGTACCACCACCCTGTCTATTTCTGCCGTGAAGCAGTAATGCGTTTCGGTTTGAAGAGTGGGGCGGCCCTTCTAACTATACTGAAAACTTAGAACTCATAATTCAAGTTGGCTGGCGGCATTTACGATATCTATACGCTCCGGTAACCATTTAACACCAGCTGAGCTGTGAGCTCGTCCACTCATTTAAGCGATAAATAAATATCAAAGGTTTGTCCAATCATACTTAATTAAAAATAATTTTAATGACTTCTTATTTGTTAATGACAATCAAAAAAGTTTCAAGTATCAAGACAGTTTGGTCCTAGTATCGATACATTTTGATGTCGATAAGAAAGTCAGTTGAGAATTTTAATATACATAATTTCTTTCAACGTACATACATATGTACATATTGATTGTGGGTTTTCATGTGTTAACCACACTTTGCACCCCACATTGAGAATGCATCCTTTTATTTTACTTTACTAATAATCTATCGGTACATACGGAATTCCTAGAGCAGGATACTGAGCACACACTGAATTTTTTTCTTTTTAAAGGCTGATGGTCAACTTGCCAATCTCAAATCTAAGGATATCAAATCTAATATCAACCTGGCGTACTCAGAATATTTTTTAAAAATTTTGGATTTTCGGTGTTGATTTGTCGGTTCGTTCGTGTTTCCCAGCAAGCAAAATCTAGGTTAGACCTATTTAATGTAGAAAGCTAGACTTTAAATTTTATTTTTCAATACATGAATTCGCCGTTAAGTGAGAGTACAGGTTTGAAGGGAGTATCCATAATGCATTTGACCATTCTGCCTCACGCCTCAACAAGGCTAGTGGATTCCACGTTCTTTTTTTTTTACTTAGTTGGGTAGACGAGCTGACAGCCCACCTGGTGTTAAGTGGTTACTGGAGCCCATAGACATCCACAACGTAAATGCGCCACCCACCTTGAGATATAAGTTCTAAGGTCGCAAGTATAGTTACAACGGCTGCCTCACCCTTCAAACAGAAACGCATTACTGCTTCACGGCAGAAATAGGCAGGGTGGTGGTACCCACCCGCGCGGACTCACAAGATTAAAACTTCTTTCTTCTTACTTCTTTCTAAAACGCATCTTTAATATAAATTTTACTTTAGATATGATTACTCGAACAAATTTAAAAATACTAGTGGTTTCCCAGTAGTCGGAATTCAACCATAATTAATTTAAATTATAAATTTGAACATTACTTCTATAATCACAAAGTTTGCCAATACTACACTATAGACAGATAATATTAAAGACAAACAATATTAATCTATTCTCAATTTTATCAGACTTTAAAAAAATACAAAAGTTTTACAATAAACAAAAGTATATATTATATGTGTGACAGTGTTGTGTCAAATACACGGCAGTGTGTTATATTTTTTTTAATTGATTTAATGAATATTAGCATTCTGCACTCCCTCTTTATATTCTCTATAAGTGTGGGAAATTTCATACTTCTACGTCCGTGCAATTTTCGCAAGAAGGGGTACAAAGTTTTTGCTTCACGTATTAATATATATAGATTACTAAATATGTTCCAACCGAAGTTCAAAGTAACAAAGCGAATAATTATCCTAATAGTGAATAGAATGGAGGACGAAGCGACATTGCAGTAAGGGGTGCACTTGTACAATTTACAGCTTTTACGCTATTTTCAATTAAAGTCCTAATGGCTCATGGACCACCGATGCGCCGATTGTCTAATTGTTGATGTCTATAGAGGTGTTTGTTGGTGTGACAAGTTTTGTTTTGGTGTGACAAATTTAGATTATTTACTCACGATCGTAAAATTTTGCGCACTGAATAATTTAGATCCAATCGTAGAAAGAACAAATCATTTATTCGCTAAGCATGGTGAAAATGAGTTATTACATAAGTTAAAAGCAGCGTGTATGCTTTGTCATTATTTGACATGCGAATTTTAGTGCTTAGTATTATTTTATTTTTGTCATGGAAGAGAGACGTATAAATGATCTACCTATACGAAAGCAGTTACTATCGTTCATAATGTAGGTATGTATCAGATAAGGTCCATACACCATACGGCAACTATCTTATTATTGTATATATGTTACGACAATGCACTAACTAACTTTGGAAAAAGCTGACTTCCTGTAATAAACAGTCACTTCTAAAGTTATATCTGTAAGTATGTAATAAGAGTTTTATTCAAGTACTACTTTTAAGAAATCCAAAGACTTGGTAGTAACAACTCTCAGTGTATGTAAAGCTCTGAGCCACACCCCTTTTGTAAAAACTTTCGTTTTAATCGCTTTACATTACGATCGTGTAATGTTCTAAGTTTGGCGCTTATTGTTATTGAATCTGTCCCAATATGGCACGCGAATCGAACTCCCGACTCCCCTTTTCTACTAAGAACTTTAACAATTAAAGACATTGAAATTGATTAGGTACGGCCGTTTTGTATTGTTTGTGTTTTTCATACAAAGCTCTTTGAGGTTTGCTGAAAATAAAATATTTTTCACTTCATTGGCATGATTTTTGTGTAATGGGCTATTTTTGTATATGCAGTTGATGGCTGGACGAACTGACAGCCCATTCGGTGTTAGTTGGTCACTGGAAATATCACAGCGTGAATTACGCAATTGAATTACCCCTCAGAGCGATTAAATGGTGGCACTTTCCCGTAGTACCACTCAAAGCTTCCTACCACCAAAATAGCGTTTAACAATTTAAAATAAATCTTCCGTGAACGAGTGAAATAAAACATGCAAGCAATACAAAGGACATCGCGACGCACGACGTCGAGACGCTCACGTTTGACATATTTTAGTGAAATCTTCACAGTAATGAGTGTCGTGTTCCCAATGTACGGGTTGCAGAAAACAACTATATATTGTCAACAGTATTGTGGTTTCTGTTGTAGATATCTATTGATGAGATGTTGCGAAATATTGAGTGAATAGTGCAACTGTCACCAAACAGATCCAATTCAGGCGACGGGGCAACGCAAAGTCGGCGTCGCCCGAAACATGTCTTGTCGGATTCCTCGGATCCACTTTCGGTGCTTTTATGCTATTCAAGCACCGGTCACCATCTTCGTCGAACTCGTCGATGACAACAAAGAGTAGATGAGCAAACTAACTTATAGACACAGCCCACTGAGTTTCTCGCCGGATCTTGGCAGTGGGTCGCGATTCCAATCTGGTGGTGGAATCTGCAAAGCACTGCTCTTGTTTAGACCAGTGCTTGCAAATTCTCTAAGATCGAGTCCGTGAGCTCATCTAACCGTTCGTGCGAAGCCGAAGTAACCTCTCAAGCTACCAACCAATAGGCAGGGAAAAACGTGTCACCAACTATGTTAAGTTAGACATCAATGTGAATCTAAAATTTTACGAAAAAGTTCGTTTAGACCAATCGAATCAGTCCAAACTATTTATTAGCGGCTGTCAAAGAATACACCTTATAGTTACATCGTCAGATCAGTTTGATAGCTTACCGTTTCTGTTAACTCTATATTATTTTGATTGTGTTTCTGTCCACCATACGTCGCGATACACTGTAAGAGTAGCGACGTGTAAAATCTGCATTTCTTTGAGATGCACTTGTGTTCCTCCGAAGCCCCCGCCCCTCGACGCCTCTTAGATAAAGAGGGCTCTACTTTCGCACGCTTTGAGAACGGCACCCGTAGCTCTATGTAGTCTAGGAATTAGCCAGTCGATTGCGTGCTTACTCTTCTTTTCTTGTCTTCGAAGATCGACCAGCCTACTGGCCACATGACTTAGAAGTCATCGTAATGCTAGGTATACTCTTGTTGAATGTGCCGAGGCTTAGGAATGCCTATGTCTAGCAGTGGACGTCTGTGGGCTGAAAGATAGACAGAAGAAGATAGATAAACAGGCGTGCGTCCCAGTTTGGCGTTTAGCCGATATGCAAACAGCAGTAAACAAAGTACTATATAAAGTTTAACCAAATCCATACATATTACGTGGTATATTAAAATAATTGACAATGAGTATTAAAAATACATGGAAATTTAAGAAACATCACCACCTCTCGGAGTATGTTTGAGCCGGTTGAGCGACTGGTTGTATACAGTAGCTAGTTGTTAGGTTTTGTTTCGTTCTCATTCGATATATGTATGGAGGAGCTATAATTGTCTTTATTTAGTAGAAAAAAAAACTCAAATAGGTGCCCTCATGGGAAGGTACTGCGCTCTGAGCTATCCTCGACGCGTAGAGGTCACGCATTCTGGCTCAAAATGGAACAGTCATTTTTTTTTTTTTTTTTCTTGCTTAGATATGTGGACGAGCTCACAGCCCACCTGGTGTTAAGTGGTTACTGGAGCCCATAGACATCTACAACGCAAATGCGCCACCCACCTTGGAATATATGTTATACAATATTATACAATAAGTTATATTTAGTTATACAATAAGAATACAATACAATTGAGATTTCATATCTCAAGGTGAATGTTTGTATTCATGCTCTGATCTCTATGGGTTCCGCTATACACTTAACACTAAGTATCTTGTGAGCTCCCCTGACGAACATAGCCAATAGCAAAGAATGAAAAAAAAAATTTTGATTTCAGATTTTTTTAATTTATCCAAAACTAAGACTCAGAGAAAAAAATAACACTAATGTTTGTATAAATATGCAAACGAACTTATTGGGTCTCTTACCGGGAGACCCTGCCTATACAACGCTCACGAAATATCGTATGACTTTACTGGTGGTAGGACCTCATGTGAGTCCGCACGGGTAGGTACCATCGCCCCGTCTATTTCTGCCGTGAAGCAGTAATGCGTTTCGGTTTGAAGGGTGGGGCAGCCACAATGGCTGAAAACTTCACATTCACACAAGTGACTGTTTGAGGGAGAGAATTGAAGCATAAGTGAATGTACATAGTAGGTTTTTTATTTATTTTATTATTGCTTAGATGGGTGGACGAGCTCACATCCCACCTGGTGTTAAGTGGTTACTGGAGCCCATAGACATCTACAACATAAATGCGCCACCCACCTTGAGATATAAGTTCTAAGGTCTCAAGTATAGTTACAACGGCTGCCCCACCCTTCAAACCGAAACACATTACTGCTTCACGGCAGAAATAGGCAGGGTGGTGGTACTCATCCGCGCGGACTCACAAGAGGTCCTACCACCAGTAATTACGCAAATTATAATTTTGCGGGTTACATTTTTATTACACGATGTTATTCCTTCACCGTGGAAGTCACTCGTGAACATTTGTTGAGTACGTATTTCATTAGAAAAATTGGTACCTGCCTGCGGGATTCGAACACCGGTACATCGCTACATAATATGTGCTTGACGCTTTTTATTTTAAACTTTCGTGTTTAATTTCCGTTTCATCAGGCTTTAATTCACAGCCATGCCAAAAAATTTCCACTTAAAGCACACATTACAACTATGTACACCTATATGTAATGTATTTGTGTAATGTAGTTGAGTATATAAATACTGTTGTTAATATAAATTCTTAATTTGTGAAAGCGTTTGCGACTGATTGAAAAATGTACAGTTTATGAATGCTAGAGAGTTTACACGTGGTCAGTAGATCCATTGGTATCATTGGCATTGGAATGAAAAAACTGATACTGTGAAATTATAGTACCACTTCCTTCCGTATCTGAAGTTGATGAAACATTATGCTTAGATTGTATGAAGAATATGTTGACAAAAGAAACGCGATTGAAACTGGGTCATCCGGAGAGATCAAAAGCTTCAAGAAGGTCACACGAGGAACCTGATCGTTCAGAATCGTTCAGGCGCGTCGATACGAACCGACCAGCTACGCGATATGAAATCAAATGATCACACGTAAAAATTCCGAGCGCCATTAATCTCTGCACATACACGTTCGCATCTCAGACACGCGGAGCGGAATTATAAATATTCTATACTCAGCGAACAGTTTCATCTGAAACGAATTAATTACACCCATTCAGTATTCCGCGAACATCGAAAGCGACCGCAAATAATTTACACCCACACAGCCGAACTTATATATATAAAAACATCTAAATCGAGCACATAAAATTTCATGTATAAAAATGTCAATAAAACGCACACAGGCGCGCTGCACACGGAGACCGCACACAGCAGCAAGAACCCACACAGCGGACGGTAACCTTTCGCTTGAACGACATGTATTGCGACTACATAGAAGCAATCTTTCAGGGCGGGCACGCACACATCGCCGCGTGTTTTCAGGGAAGACTCGCTCGGTTTTTTCTGCAGTGGCTCTGTGTGCGTGGGGGAGGGGGGTGGTAGCATACATTTTCAGGAAGGCTCCGGCGTCACAAGGCGTCTTTCAGCGTTCCGAAGCCGCACACATTGCCGGCTATCGGCGAGACGAAGGAGCAAAGAGTGGACGCAGATTACTTTTCGGATATCAATATCATTCATTTTCTATCGCATTAGAACGTAAGGCGCATTTAGAGACCCTCTGTTCTGTAAGTGCACCTAGATTCTGTAAGGAAAATGTGTTAAAATATACATTGGGAGTCTCTTAATATTAGTTAGTTCAATATTTTCAATAATTTATATAATAAAATATTAAAATTTAAGTAGTATGTAACATAGGTTATGTTGGCAACTCCAACATTTTAGTATGGAAAATAAAATTACATGACTAGCAGCACTGTTCATTTCAGTCTCTTCCTTTTTTACTTTTCACCGCAAGCGGACGTGTTTATCATATTAATAAGATATCAAGTGTATAAACATACAAATAAACCGTATTGCATCACAAAGCACAAATTTTCTTTATCACACCAACCGGCCCATACAGCCCGCACCAAAACAGGTTAGTAACGCATGATTTATTTTTGTGTCTTTGATTTTCTCTCCACTTGCAAAACGCAATCGTTTTTTTCATGTTCTATCATTTTTTAATATGTTTTTTTTTTTGGAAATGACATGTCCTTTTCATTAATTTTCCTTACCGTACCTTGTCTCCTTGTCTCTTCCTCTGTATCTGTGAGTACGACTTCCTCACCCTGGCATGTATACGTCAACATATGAATACAGTTCCTCGCCTATTTTATCCTATTAATTTCCCAAAGATGAAAAAGTAAAAAAGCGTTTCGATTTATTCGATTTAAGAATTATATAATTCTAAGAAATTATCCATAAATTTGTTTTCTCTCTTACCATTTCCCCGAGCGTAGTCTACAGAATCGGGCGGCCAGATCAGAGGGCGGGCGGCGCTGGTGTGAGGCGGCTACGTGTGTGTTCGGAAAAATGCCTTATGATCCTGCCACCGGGCTTCCAAGTTTTTATCCTGGGCTACACTGTTGGATGATGTCAAATATCGAACCGAATATTATTAGCAACTGAAATTCATCTCGATTCTGGATTTTTGATGCGTGAAAGCTTAAGTACTCTTGTAGCATTTAAAAGAACTAATTTGTAGACGACAAAAATAAAAAAAAAATCATATTTTTAGAAGAAAAAAAAATGGTTAGCCGACTATTATCGTTCTGGAAAACATTGCAAATTGATGATTTGTTGTTTGTAACAGCTGTGAAGATATTCGTGTTTAATAACGCATGAACTATATTTAGCTAGAATCGTGTTTCAAAAATCGTGAGCAATCGTGAGTAGATATTAATTTCCGAAAAAGTAATATCAAAGTTCAAACCTAAGACTGTGACAGGCAGGCGCGAGTAATTCCAATTAACAATTTAAACAAAATAAAAATACTACAGCAATGTCTCCAATAGTCATAATATATACAATATATAAAAATCACACGAACTACTGGGTTCCCCCTCCGCTTCTCCCCGTGAGCGCTGGGTGGGGGGATCCTCCCCAGGGTGACAAGAACCCTCTCCAACCGGACCAGGTGCAATGTATTGGTGCAATCTAGACTTTCGTTGCATTAGTTATATGGGCTAGCTCGATATTAGTTTGTACAGGGTTGCTCCGATCAAAACGTTTAGTGAATTAAACGAGGTTATTGGCAGAAAGCTAGGGATGGAACGTTGTGGAGGAGGATTCTTGAAGTTTGAGTTGAGTATCTGACTAACAAATCATGATCATAAATGGGTTCATCGTCAAAAAGGTGTTAGATTTTTATCGGCCTACATATCTATACTAATATATAAATATACAGTGGTTTTTACGGATGTTCCGTTATAACTACTGAACCGTGCATCCGATTGACTTGAAACTTGGTATCCACGTAGAAAACACATGTACTTAATGGATAGGCTAATATTTGTATGAGTGTTGGACTCCCTAATAATAATGACAATAAATAATAATGTTAATTTTAAATGCCCTGCGAAGCGGGCGAGTACCTACGGCTAGTACAATAATAAAAGAACACTTTTTTGCTATGCGAGTATTGCAATTGACCCGGAAGCTTGTCGCGTAGCCAGGTCGAGTGGGAATAAAACAGCCATCCATCTCAAGACCACGCTGTTCGAGATAGAGAGTAGATTCTATTCCTCTTAAATCTAATAGAATTGAAAATGCAAACTGGCACGTAAATGCTTCTGCGTTGCTCTAAATTCGAACTTCCTTCTTTGCCACTGAAGTTTAACGTGGATTTGAACTTAATACTCCGGCAACTGTAAAACCCCCACAAAGGAATATATCCTTTTGACGGTTCACTAAGTACAAGTTGCATTCGAAATATTTAATGCATATTTCGGAAAGTTACGTAAACTGAATTTATACAATTTCCGACTCGAATTTTAGTATTTAGGAGGCAATGATGCGGAGAGGCTCGCGGGTAGTTTCTACCGAGTAGAAGTAGTAAAGTAGTCATGCGGTCCTGTTCAAGGGATAGGCTAGTTGAAAACAATTAGGATTTCGATTTCATGATTCGCGATGGGAAAGTGACGTGTTTTGACTTCGGCAATCGATTACGATCAGGTGAGCTGTGAAAAAAATATTTTTTCATCCAAATAAAGATATCGTTTGAAAGTTTTTTATTATTATCTCTGATATGGGAGGTCGTAGCGCCTTAGTTTCCAATGCTCTCGACGGAAGGACGATCTCCTCGTATCTTGGCTGGGCTTTAATACAGCTTAGTGATAGTTATAAACTGGTCGATAGTACAAATTATACCTCTTACCACCAGTAGTTACTATGTAGGTACTAATAAAAATAACGTAGACTGCATGTAGTGGACTGTAGGATTAGGATGGGCAAGGAACTTAATAAATAAACTCGCGAGGATTGCACGTATTAAATTTTTATTTTCGGAAATTTTATAATTAGCGTACAATAGCACGGAAAAAAGAGAATGACAAATCTAAGACATTTCAAAATTTAAAATTCAAAAGCAATGTCAAAACCACAACCACAACAATAAGAAAGGTTTTATACCAATTTGTTGGGTTGCCAACACTGCGTTCACCATCGCGTCCACCATCGAGTGCCCATCACTTGGCTTGCCAAACAACCTATTGGTAATTTATCATTAATAAATTTCATCAGCATAAAGTACTTAAAACAATTGTGATCCCTAACTTCGAATTCTCACTCAAAGCTCCTGCGATCGAGTTCGTATAGAACCTCGGACCGCTGGTAAGCTACGCTCGGTAAACACTATTTTTATGAAACCCATAAAGAACTGGCCAGGAACCCCGCTTACGTACACTTTGATTTTATTTAAAAACTAGGTGCGAGAATAACTTCCAGTTAGCCGCCCGCCCCGGCGCTGGGGGTATATTGAAAAATTTTCCAGCAAAATTTTTCTTGCTTTTCGTAATTTTTTTTTGGAGTTTGTTTTGGAGTTTTTGATAAAAAAATTATCGGCTGTCTGTAAAGTCGGTTTACTGACGATAGTTGAACGTGACAACGTCATAAAAAAACACTGTTGGAATGGTTTCATTTTTCAATTATCGCAATTATCGTTGCTATAAACAATTGACACCACATCCATTTTTTACTGAACCTCATACTTGACAAAAACATGTAAATGTATTATTGTATAGCAGCTGTCCACGCGGATGCATCGCTCACTCAAGTAGGAGAGAGACAGATGTCGAACGCTGCCGAGCGCGGAGGCCGATTGTGCCTCTTTGTCGCTCGTTGCGCGCTCTCGCTTGCACTTCAAGCCTTAAATGGAATGCCTCGGAGCGAGGTAACGTCGCATGAGTCATGTTTTTTCGTGCGTGCAGCCGGCTCCATCGAATTATAAGACGTTGTCACGTCAAAACGTAAATAGAACATGCAGATAAAGACTTGGTGAGGGAAAGGTGAGCTAAGGGTGGGTCTTAATTGCTCTTTATGCACTGACGAGCTCACGACGCACCTAGATCCTGAACGGACTTAGAATCAGATGTCATCTTAACACGTCACCTCAATGGTTACATGTAACTCCTTTCCCCTATGAGTCCACTTCCTCATAGGAACAGAATCAGTCACTATACAAACCTGTATCATCTCTATCATAACAAACCGTAACTAAGTATATCTCTGCATAAGCTCAAAAGCTCGGAAGCTCCATCATTAAAATTTCCGGCGGGATCCAATATGGATGCTGGATTCGTTCAAAACTACATCACGAAAGTCATCCGCAGAGGATTTTTCGTAGCACATCACTATTAAATGTGAAATATTATATCGGAAATAGTAATAGGGATGGGACGTGAATAGTCGATAAAATAATAATTATTCTTACAGATTGTTAATAGTGACTTTAAATTTTTTTTTTTTTGCCTAGATGGATGGACGAGCTCACAGCCCACCTGGTGTTTAGTGGTTATTGGAGCCCATAGACATCTACGACGTAAATGCGTCACCCAGTTTGAGATATAAGTTCTAAGGTCTCAAGTATAGTTACAACGGCTGCCCCGCCCTTCTAACCGAAATGCATTATTTCTTCACGGCAGAAATAGGCAGGGTGATGGTGCCCAGCCGTGCGGACTCACAAGAGGTCCCACCACCAGTATTAACGTGAGAGCTGATAAACAAACATCGTGGCAAGACTTTTTTCAGAAATATCTTGTAGCCCGGCATCTATCTGCTCCAGTACGCACTTAATACCAAATAGATTGTAGCTGTTTTAATCTTTTGCACATATCATATAAAAAAAAATCGTTTTCCGCTTTCCTACTTAAACTTCTCCACTTTTCCTGATCTTTGGCATCCTTATGGATGAGTTACTTTCCTCCATATCTGACTTTACCACGTCCAATCAGCGCTTCTTGGGCTTACCGCAAGATCTCGGACTGATCGTAAATAAATAAACAGATTAAAATCTTAATTCTGTGATAATCACCCTTCTATTACGAGTATTAGGTACTTCTAAACAATAAATGAATATTCAATCGAAATAAAGGAACATGTAAGGTATTTTTTGCTATGTTGAATATTTCCCAACACTATTATATTATGCAATGTTTCACTGGGATCGAGTGGGACCGACGCGTCGTATATCGGGCATATTCCGACTGCACCCCGAACGTCATATATACGAAACTGGAATACGACCCCAGATACACCGAGAGAACTTAATGTAGGCGAATAATACATTCGGAGTTTTACTGGTGGTAGGACCTCTTGTGAGTCCGCACGGGTAGGTACCACCATCCCGTTTATTTTTGCTGTGAAGCAGTAATGCGTTTCGGCTTAAAGGGTGCGGCAGCCGATTTAACTATACTGAGACCTTAGAACTTATATCTGAAGGTGGGTGGCAGCATTTACGTTATAGATGTCTGTGGGCTCCAGTAACCACTTAACACCTGGTGGGCTGTTAGCTCGTCCACCCATCTAAGCAATAAATAAAAAATGTAAGGAGATTCCCACTGTACATATGTCGTCAAGCAACGGGAAGCTTTACGCTTGTGGCCTCTTAATCCTTAAAAGTGCCTTATCTAAGAATCTACTGCCATCAAAGACATCGTAATGAGAACGAAGTCAACGTCTTGTTAAATTATCAATTCTTTGAGGAGTAGGAAGTCTTCAGATCTTTACCCACCAAAATTCCAAGCTACTGATTCCGGCTGAAACAAAACTAAGACGGGGCTCCATTTAAAAGTGACGAAGAGATCTGAAGATCATTAGCTGCGAAAATTTGCAACAAGGTGTCTTGGTGATTTGGTTCTCAATCGACTTTTATTGACTAATGTTTAGGGCATGCCTGACCACCGCAATACGATACTCGCATGCCTCTGTCAGCTACAGAACTATACCTGGCCCTTAGTTTATCGGGCAGCGGTGATGTTGATTACCGTTATATAGTATATATATAAATTAATTGCTGTTCGTTAGTCTCGCTAAAACTCGGGAACGGCTGGACCGATTTGGCTAATTTTGGTCTTGAATTATTTGTGGAAGACCAGAGAAGGTTTAAAATGTAGATAAATATGAAAATGCTCGGAATTAAATAAAAATAACAATTTTGTTTTTCCTTTGATGTGTTTATTTTATACAAAAGTTTAGGTCTTTTATTTATCGATTGAAGCACTACGAAGTCTGCCCGGTCAGCTAGTTAAGAATATATTTTAGCTCTCATTGTGTCGCAGTCTTCATAAGCGGCGCGTTCTCGACTGGTCGAATGGCGAACGGAGGCGATACCAGCCGATCTCATAACTGTTCAGGGTGTGAGGGCCGCTTCCTGAAGCGTTTATAATATAGCGGATGCCTTTGGTGCGAAACTAAAATTCGATGATTGAGGAAAGTAAAGAATGTTCATAAGGCATATTGTCACACCACGCTACTTACTGTTCCGCGGAAAAGTTCTAGCGGCTAGGCTCTGCCCCTGGCATTGCTGCAGTCCATGGGCGATGGTAACCACTCACCATCAGGTGGGCCGTATGCGGTAAAAAACTTAGATCCGTATTCTTCAGAATGCGTGAGCTGATCGATACCAGCATCTCCATTATTTTCGCTGCAAATCAGTCATAGATTCCAAATCGTAATGTATAAGGTACAAAACTTGGGGTCAAGGATTCACTTAGACTTAGATGACAGGTTGTTGACGTCTGTGAGAGGGCATTGACCTGCGTCTCGATTGACTGAAATTATGTAACGTCTTACGAAGTTTTAGTATTATCGTATCACAAATAATTAGCACTGCTAACACTCAAGACGCTGTTAGAAAAATGAAAAACTATTTGATAAAAATAGTAAGTAACAGTACCTGCTCTAGACAAAGTTTCGAAATAAAGCCGCCAGCACACACACGATCCTATGTGAATAAATACAAACCTAACATTATTCTTCTGTTATCTGTATAGGAAGCGACGAAGGACCGACAGAAAAATATTATTCTATTAAAAAAAATAATCTCTTTGCGGAAAGTGTGTACTCGCTTTATCTTTGTCACAAAAGTGTATATTATTTTAATATTAAGCACAGCAGTATTTTCGAATAATCTGGATTTTATTAACACGCCTTCATTAGTTTGACTTGTATTTATTTAGACGAATCTTTAAACAAATTTTTAAAGACTTCAAGACGTTCGATTTACGTGAAATTTTGCACTCGTATCAACACACATACTTTGGTAAAATATATTACAGGATAATAACCAGAATTAAAAGAAAATTAGTTTTAGGTTTTAAACATGTCGTCAGGCCATTTCTCTAAAGTATTCAAGATTCCTTGGAAACAAAACAATTTTCGAAAGAAATAAAGTACCTGTTATAGTGTATTATATTCGTTGAATGCGTAATTTTATGTTTAAATTTTCGTTAAGCTCAGAGCACGGCAGAGAATCTAACGAATATGAAAATTTCAACTTATAATTAATCAATCGAATTTGTTAAACTATAAACTCTTTTGTTTGTAAGTTATATTATATAATAACTACGGAACCGTAATGTGAAATAAATTCACTGCAAACTTTTACGTAACCATCGTTTTTTTGTCGGCACCAGAAATGGCGCGGAATGAGAGTTTTTAATTTTTCGAAGCGACACGAGTTCTATATCGGTACAGGATACACGCAGTCACGAGATAAGTACGTAGTCCACGTAATGAACTGCTCAAACTAAAATGGAGGTAGTTGGATGTTTTAAAAATTCGCGGGTTCAATACGGAATTCTACTCATAAAGTATTTGGAACAAAGGTTGACAGAAGTCATTGAACTTCGCTGGAGAACGCTAATTTCAAAAACTTGTTCGAATCGTTCCACCAACATTAAAGAAGTAAATTTTCAAATAGACATTCGATTTTCAAAATCGACAAACGTCAATCGTAAATACCTACAGGCGAAGGCGGTAACACGCACACAGACGTGAAATCGAACGTCGAACACACGTATCGGTTCGAGTGTGCGTACTCGTGTCCAATCGCGCAGAACCGATCAGCCAATCACCGGGCTCCGTTCACACTCGATAATATACGACTACTTTAGTTCGACCTTCGATTTCGTTGCGAGTTTTCCTCCGTTCAATCGATGGTGTGTGAAGCGCGCGGGGCGGTCGAGCTCGGGTTACGCTGGTCGTTCGAAAACCGAAAGTTCAATATGCCATCGGCTATTGGTGGTGGGTTACGTGACGTAGATTTTCTTTGGAATTTTTTTCGTTCGTAAATGGGTGTGCACGTAGCGTCCGCAGACACAGCTCGCTCGGCGACTGATTGGTACGGTTGACGCGGGACTGCGTTCACAGAGAGCGCGGGAAAGTATTTTCATTAGGATCGCCAAAAAAGTTTAATGTAAACTTCAATTTGATCTTTAGTCACCCAACCTTAGCTAGCCAGATTTACAAATCTAGGAATATTATTAACAAGCAACTAAAAATAAGATATTTAATGAATGTATTTAAAGATGCAATTATTCTTTTCTGTAATACAATGAACCTGTAAAAGTTACTTCGTCCAGTAAGATCAGTGGTCGTGGCCTCCAGCACGCAGCCGTCACGTGCTCTAGTTACAAAGACGTCATGAAGAGCCGGTACATCATGCGACTGTGACATCAAGCTCAATATGACTAGTTACCGAGGCCGCTATTCGCTTCCTGTCGCCTCCTCAAACGTATATATATCCTTGGGAATACTGTAATAAAATGTCGTGAAGATACAACGGACGGGGGTAGTTCCCACCCCTATCGCGTTAGTATAGATTTTTTCACCCCCACACCCCAACCACGATCTGATATTAAATGCTAGTATTTTTATTTGTAGTTAAGAAGTGTTTAAAACTTTCATTATTGTTGGGCTTCTTGCCTCCCCAGCCGAAACGGTGTGTGCTGTCAGCTGACATGTAGCATTATCAATGTTAATACCGGGCTCACAGCTCGGCACTATGTGTGCACTTCGAATAAGGCTTCGTTACTTAAACCTATTGCGATCCGGGATAAACCTCACGCCATGGGAGTGGTCTGTGATTCAAAGACTTTTGATTATTTCTATCGTGATTCACAAATGTGAACATTAGGTTTTGGTGAATCGGCCTCAACTGGATGTAGACAGAGCACGGTCGACTCGACAATGCGTGCACCGTGAGGTCGATTTTGCGATAACTTATTGTATCTGCGTCGATGATCTGACATATTTAGTTTTAAAACCTTCGTATTATTGCACTGTTCGGTCTTATGGAAGTAGCGATATCAAGATTGAATTTTAAGGACATAAACAGTTCACCACTGCTTGCAAATTATCTTGTCGTTAAGGTAAGACAAAATACTAAATGCATGATGTTTTCTTTGTTGAATTTTTTCCCCTTCCAATTGGTTGGTAGTTTAAGGGACTATTTCAGTTACGTACTAACTGGTAGGTGAGCTCACGGGGTCAACCTGAGAGAATTGTTAACACTAGCCCTAGCAAGAGCAGTGCTTCGTAGACCTACCACCGGATCGGAATGGCGACCCACGGGGTGACTTTTTCGGGCGATGGCAGCTTTTATTTTATTTTATTATTGCTTAGATGGATGGACGAGCTCACAGCCCACCAGGTGTTAAGTGGTTACTGGAGCCCACAGACATCTACAACGTAAATGCGCCATCCATCTTGAGATATAAGTTCTGAGGTCTCAGTATAGTTATAACGGCTGCCCCACTCTTCAAGCCGAAACGCATTACTGCTTCACAGCAGAAATAGGCGGGGTGGTGGTACCTACCCGTGCGGACTCACAAGAGGTCCTACCACCAGTAAGAGTAAGTCTAATGTAAAACCAAATAATATTCCAAATAAGTTTCTAGGAGCCCGTTTGGCGCTTGGAGTTGCAGTGAATTGTCACTTAACAGGAACTCGTAGGTAGAGGACAAATCACGTAGGCAGCGGCTTGGCTCTGCCCCTGGCATTGCTGAAGTCCATGGGCGACGGTAACCACTCACCATCAGGTGGGCCGTATGCTCGTGTGCCTACAAGGGCAATAAAAAAAAAAAGAAAACGAATCTTGAAGCTTCTCGATTTGTCTATATCAGTTACTGTTATGGCAACAGCATTGCGTTTTGCGAGATCTGCTGTGCATGTACCGTATACAGCATCAGGAATGCAGTCGCATATGCATGAACCCACAACCTCTGTTTTGAAAATTTGAAAACAACGTAACACTGATATGTGAATACTAAAAAAAACTTTGAACACAAATAAGACTGAGCATTATTATTGCACAGAATTAAAATTCCTAGTCGAGTTTGCAGTTAAAATTGAAATTCCATTAAATAGATAGCTTTTAACGTGCCAACTCGGGGGAGGCAAAATAGCGGGAGGTGGGGGGAGTGGAGGGGGATATTAGGTTGGATCACTAGACGTTTTTTCTGGACCGGTTCATTCTGAATGATACTTAATTCGGCTACAATTATTTTCATGTGTTCCAGTATTAGGTATTTTATTTTTAGAAGCTTAGTATTATTTATTTAAAATGAATTGCAACATCAGGGTCATCAGGTTAGTTTTTTATTATTATCTCCTAAATGGGTGGACGAGCTCACAGCCCACCTGCTGTTAAGTGGTTACCCGAGCCCATAGACATCTACAATGTAAATGCGCCACCCACCTTGAGATAAAAGTTCTAAGGTCTCAGTATAGTTATAACGGCTGCCCCACCCTTCAAGCAGAAACGGGCAGCAATAGACGAGGTGGTGGTACCTACCCGTGCTGACTCACAACAGGTCCTACCACCAGTAAAGATTAGATATAGGTACTATAGTGAAGGAAGACTGACACGGTGACGTTTTATTTAGAACGAATAAGTACTAAGTCGAGGGTCGTGAGTTCGATTCTCACTTCGGGTACACATTCCGCTACCAGGATTGCTTGTTGTCTGTACCGAGTAGCGTTTATACCTGGTTGACTCTATCTATCCGATGATCTGCAAGCGAAGTAAGCTGTCCATTCGTAGTTAAGTGACATTCTACAAAGCGTGCACATGTACGGTCTGAATTATGCAAGTGTTCGTTCACGTGTTCTGCTCACACACGAACACCCTCCGAGCTATGCAATCTCACTTATGCAGGGTTGCGTCAGGACGTTTCTTCGAGAAGGTAGGACGATACGGTAGCCCTTTTAGAGTAGTCGCTGTAAACAACATTCCCGAATGAACACCCGGCTGGGCCCCATCATTCGGCTCCTCTCGGTTCACTCTCGTTAATTTTAGGCATCCCAAGGACCGGTTACCGTTCTCGTCCAACTCATTGTGTCGAGAGAGTTTGACGTGTAACTTAGCCCATAGATACAAGGGGATCACGATTTAGATCCAGCGAAAAACTGCTCCTTGCTAGGGTAGACGTTAGAAAGTTATTTCAGGCTGAGCTCCGTGAGTTCGCTCACCCGTCACGATGAAGCCAGGATATTCCCTCGATACTGGAAGGCAAAAAGGGCATCTGATCTCTAAAATATTGAAGCACACCTAAATATGTACATCAATCAGTCTCTGGTTCGTATAGTGCTGGGAATTTTAGTTTGGGTCCAGATGATTGCGTGCGATTTGTTTCTGATTATGTATTGTTAATAAAATAAGTAACAGATACTACAGCTACAAATATAATTGGCAGACCTGCAGTACTTACCCGTGTGGGCTGACAGTGGGTAACTTCAGCAGCGTGGATGGGGAGACAGGCTCATAACACACATGATGGGGAATGCAGGTTCGACACCAGTACGACCACACTTTGAGAGCTTTTTAAGCAACCACAAAACCGGCCCGTATTCAGTACTACCTCCATAGAATCCTGATTCGATTGTTGTCTATAAAAATACCGGATACGTACATTGTAGACGAAACAGATTACGTTGTCATTGCAGCGCGGTGCGCGAGCGGATTATATTTAGATGAGTGCACTTCGATCCGTAGATCCTTGGGGTTAGTTTATTGCCGTCATGCTGGACTCGGAATATTTTAATTTACGAAATTCGTTGAAGTTTCGAATGACGAATTTTGAGGTTCTTGAACTTACTTCTTCTTTACTGGTGGTAGGACGTCTGGTGAGACCGATATCATACCCGATCCTGTAGACCGAATGGTAGACAGTGGCTTGGCTCTGTCCCTGGCATTGCTGAAGTCCATGGGTGACGGTAATCACTCACAATGCCTACAAGGGCAATAAAAAAAACGGTCGATGTCGCCCAAAACACGTCATTACGGATCCTACCGATCCACTAACGGTGCTTTTAGGTACCTCAAGCACCGTAGTCGAACCCGTCGCTTGCGACGAAGGGCTCGACGAGCAGATTAACCCATAGACACAGCTCACTGAGTTTTTCGCCGTATCTTCTCAGGGGGTCGCGTTTCCAATCTGGTGGTAGATTCTGTGAAGCACTGCTCTTGTTAGGGCCAGTGTTAGAACCACTCCGGTTTGAGCCCCGTGAGCTCACCTACGCGTTAGGGTGAATTTGAAATAGCCTCTCAAGGCTAAAAAAAGAGACCGCTTGGATAGGTACCATCACCCTGCCTGTTTCTACCGTGTAACAGTAATGCGTTTCGGTTTGAAGGGTGGGGCAGTCGTTGTCCTGTTTAAACTGAGGCTTTACAACTCATGTCTCGAGGTGGGTAGCGGCATTTACGTTGTGGATGTCTATGGGCTCCAGTAACCACTTAACACCAGGTGGGCTGTGAGCTCGTCCACCCGTCTAAGCTATTAAAAAAATCTGCAATTTTACCTTTCAGCAACCTGTTTCTGCTGTGAGGGGTGTAGGTCCCAGTTTGAATACTATTAATAATAATATTGGTTTTAGCAGTTTGTGTTGCTTTGATTCGCTTTTTAAAGATTGTCAATTAATCGGTATGTTGTCAAGTAAATGCTTAGTAAATAGTTGACTCGGTCTGGATTCGTGTCTGCGTCGGTCAGATCACGAGAACATTCCTCTGACATTAGCGTCACGTCGGTTTTCATAGATTTATCGACGGACAAAACTTATGAGTCGTCGATTCTCAAAGTTTCTAAGTTCATTTGGTAGGAAAATTACTAAAAGGAGAAAAATGTATTGTTTATAAGTCTTATAAATTGCATCAATCGTTTTTTTTTCAGCCACACACGTCCACTGTTGGATATAGGCCTTCCCCAATTCATGAAAGGTTTGAATCATTATAAAAATCTAATATCGTATTAATAAAAAAACATAGATGGGTGGACGAGCTCAGAACCCACCTGGTGTTAAGTGGTTACCGGAGCCAATACACATTTACAACGTAAATGCCGCCACCTAATTTTGAGTTAAGAGTACAACGGCTGCCCCACCCTTCAAACCGAAACGCATTACTGCTTCACGGCTGAAATAGGCAGGGTGTTGCTACCTATCCAGCGGTCTCACAAGACGTCCTACCACTAGTAATTACGCAAATTATAGTTTTGCGGATTTGGTTCTTATTACACACCGGTGCATCGCTAGATACGAACGTATCGGACTATTCTTCAAAAATAGTTCGTTTTCGTGAAATATATTCATGACATTTCATTAGATTCGATCCAGTAGATCAATATTTACAAATTAATTTATCGGAGAACAAGTTTCAATCCTCGTTAATGTGGTTGTTTCCGCTCATCTCTCATGTTGTATACAGAAAGGTACAGTAGACGGCAATTCAAAAATGAAAAATCATTTGAAAACGTTAAACAGATTTGATTAAACCAAATTTATGACTTAATCTCACTAGCGATTTTTCGTTTATAAAATATTTATAATTCTATAATTTCGGTGTTTTAGATATTAACGTAAGATTGTAAATAAATTGCTTTTGATATTTCGCAAATCGAGGACACATCTTATAAAACTATTAGAGACGTAAACCGTAGAAGCAACGGAAATAATAAAGTGTAAAACGTATTACAGAAATTACAGACAATTATTATGGCTCTCGAAAAATTCATTAAATCGAATAAGAAGAAACATTTGAGAGCCGCCGTAAAATGCCAATTGAGATCGTGAAACCGAACTGCGGTTTATTTCAGTCTGGCCACCTGTCCCATTACAAATCATCGGTGGAGCGTGCGTTATTGCGAGCGTTATACTCGCGATGCATCATCCGCATCGGGCGACTGTTGCGCGACTTTTGAACGATTCTTTAATAATTCGAAAACGTATTTTTGTTTGTGAATCATTTGTAGTCGGTAATTTATTTCAGAGTTTATCTTTATTAAGTGGCTAGCGACCCGCTCCGGCTCCGCTCGGGTCTTTAATAAAAATTTCGACGATATTTGACGCTGTTTTATTTTTTAAATAAAAGAACACTTATTGCGGCGTAACTACAATAGTCAGACATATGCAGTGCTGTCGCGACACTTTTTGTAATTAATAATGTGTTCTACAAAGTCGTAGTACATTATTTTATTCTATCATCAATAGTTTTCGCAGGGCACGCGATGTAAATAATATTTTAGGTAATTTTTTAGAGTTTCAGTAAGGAACCTAACTTTTTTTAAAAAAAAATATATCCTATATCACTCGGGAATAGTGTAGCTTCCAAACAGTGAAATAATTTTTCAAATCGGTTCAGTAGTTTTGGAGCCTAGTCAATACAAACAAACAAATCTTTCCTCTTTATAATATTAGTATAGAAAAGGTAGATGAGCAATCATTTCACATACAACGGTCACGCAATTTAAGCAATCACTGTTTTCAATAAATTTAACATCTGCAAATTTTATATTTCTGCGTAATTACTGATGGCAAGACGTATTGGGAACTTAAACTAGTGATACTTATCGTTATATATAGTTATCAATTTCTATTTAGGTAAGAGTTGAGAGTTCGACTTTATGACTTGGCTCATAGCTCGAAGCTTAGAGGGGAAAGTAAACACTGAAAGCTACTAGAAAAAAGCACTGTAATTTTTTTCTATATAGCTAATAATAGTAATATCATCTTGCAAGTATTAAGATGATGAGTGCGCCTTAATGATTCTCAAGCAGCATACAGCTCTTACCAACTGGTTGTGGTTTTAAAATTACTAGTGGTCCCGCAGTAGCCGAAATTCGACTTTAATTAATTTAAGTTATAAATTTGAACATTATTATGGTTCTATTGTCAAAGACATAAACTTCTTTATTCACAGATTTCACCAAGACTACACTATAGACAAACAATATTAAAGACAAACAATACATATTTATCTATTCTCGATCTGACCGCAGACTTAAACTACTAAATAAAAAAAGTTTGACAATAAACAAAGTATACATGTATTTAAGTGTGTGTTTGTCAAATAGATGGTAGTGTGTGTAATGTTTTTTTTTATTGATTTAAAGTGTTTTATATGCATAATTAAAAAAAAATTACATTCGTCACTTCTTCTCGATATTCTCTATAAGTGCGGGAAATTTCATACTGCCCCGTCCGCGCAATTTTCCTAAAAAGGGGTACAAAGTTTTTGCTTTACGTATTCATATATAGATTATAAAAAAAATAATGAAATAAGCTGAGGGGTGGTGAGACACCTGCCTCATGGTTAATATCCGAAAAGCCTCTTCTAAATATCTTTAGGTCTGTGTCGTCTGTATCGGCTCTCGCTGCCGAATAATAAATGTATGATAGATCCGGTGGTATAAAATTAAAACTAAATTGTCGCAAATAAATCTGTCGTTCGTTTAATCTATTCAAATAATTATTTGACATTTAAAGAACCGTTTGCGATCATCTTTAATGTTCCGAGATGAGAGGGCAGCGGAAACCGCCTACTGTCTCTCAGACGTCGTAAAGATCGAATCTTTACGAGGTTGATATAGGAAACAAATATGTTTTCGTAGCTCGTGTAATAATTTCAATAAGAGACAAAAATGTTAAAGTTAATGAAAACAACATTAACAGTTCGATATCGTACTATTTTGGATGTGATGCGTATTGAAAAAATTTAATTAAAAATATACGTAACGTTTTAAACACATTTTTATTAATTTTATTTTTCTACTAACTGACCCGGCCGGCACACATCGTAGTGCCTCAATCGATAAATAAAAGACCTAAGCTTTTGTATAAAATAAACTTAAAACAAACAAAAGCAATCCGTCCGACGGGGGACACGTAAAGGAAAAACAAAATTGTTATTTTTATTCAATTCTGAGCATTTTCATATTCATCTACCTTTTAAACCTTTTCTGGACTTCCCCAAATAATTCAAGACCAAAATTAGCCAAATCTGTCCAGCCGTTCTCGAGTTTTAGCGAGACTAACGAACAGCAATTCATTTATATATATATATAGATTGTTTAGATGGGTGGACGAGCTCACAGGTCACCTGATGTTAAGTGGTTACTGGAGCCCATAGACATCTACAGCGTAAAGGCGCCACCCACCCTAAGATATAAGTTCTAAGGTTTCAGTATAGTTACAGCGCCTGCCCCGCCCTTCAAACCGAAACGCATTACTGCTTCACGGCAGAAATAGACAAGGTGGTGGTACCTATCTGTGTGGACTCACAAGAGGTCCTATCGCCAGTCAAATTTAAGTCAGTTTAAAATGGTTAATGTGTTATTGTAGATCCACCTTCTACAGAGTTACATGTCTAGACTAGAACCTTGGACCCACGGATGCGTTCGCTGTGTCACATGCGAGTCCCGAAGCTCGAAGATTTTGTATAATAATATTCACAAAATCAAAAGCGCGAATCGTAACTGTTCACTCTGTAATGTTATTTTAATACCTGAGAGTACGCAGCGTGACGTTATTATCGCTAAATTTACCTGTCACTATATTACATTTCCCACCTTTATTCACACTAGATAGGACATATTTTTGAAAACGCTTTTTGTGTCTCTTATATCCTTTTTATAAACAATGAAATATTTTTATTATTATTTTAGAGTAATCTTTATATTTACGCCAAATAAGGGTCAAATTTGCATAAACCATAAAAATCATTGGCAAATTTAATTTTGTTGTCATTCAGAGGAACATAGCCGTTATTATGATTGTTTTAGATGTCATATTTGTAACCAATAGTGGAAGATATAGTTTGGTGATCTTTGGAAAGCTTTGAATAGGTGACAATCAGTTTTTTGTTTGTTTAAAATGTGACATTACGTTCATTTCGGGTAGCTTATGGTGAAACCGATGGGTTTTGATGGGTTTTTAAACGATTCCTGCTCCTCCTCGTATGGTTGCGGGTATTATCGCATTTCCATAGTAATTTTGATGGGTATTTATGCGTTATGGTTGTGCTTTTGATTAGAACGCGTAGAGCTTGAGGGAATTTTTTTATTAAGTTCATATTGCTCGTTAACGTTTTCTCTGCTTAGTTCTGCAGTGTTAGGTTCAAAAAAGAACAATTTCAGAAACACCCGGGATCTAGATTTACCTAGGCTTCGAATCCTGCGGACGGGTACCTAGTGATCTAACGAAATACCCAATAAGTGTTCACGTGCAGCTTCCGTGATGACGGAATAAATCACCGTGTAATAAAAATGGTACCCGGATAAAATATAATTGTTACCTCACACTGATATATACTACCATGCTGTTTATATTTGCCAAGAAGCAGATATGCTAACAATGTATATGGGGGTTCGGGAAACCGTTTAATACCAATGAAAATCATATAGATCGTGAACTGATGGCCTAAAGATTGGTGGTCACGGATAATCAAGGACGCCATGATACGGCGATAAGCTACTATTGGTCCAACAGTAATAGACTTACCGAAAATTGTAGAAGTGAGTTAATTTCAGAACTAGACATCGTGCGGCAGAGATGATCATCGGAGATGCATTGCGGATGTTAAAAGAAGATGGCGAGATTATCTTCAACAATCTTTCTGACCACTGCCCGAGTAACAGGAGCTGTAAAATACAAAGAACACCGAAGACTTTCGCTAGACCAATATTATCGACACTGTCAACGGCTCTGTTTAGATTGAAAATGGCAAAGGACAAGGAAGAAAAAAAAAACCACTTGAACATATTTTAAATGTGGCCAGAGAAAACATAGAATATAAACACACGTCTTCCGATTTAGCGAGTTCTAAATTCAAAGCCACGCCCGATACCGCTGGGCGAGAGAATCAAAGACCTGAGCATCGCCGATGAGCAGCAGATAAAACATCAGATCGTCCAATAGATTGATGTAACGTATTCACCGAAGCGTTGGTTTCCGTGCATTGTTCTAGGCGACGTCGTCTATATAATCACAGCTCTGTGGTTATTTATATAAATAATCAGTGATTACATTTAAATGCTAACAGCTCTGTGAAGGTGAACGGTGTGGTTGATGCCAAATAAAGCCAAACGCCAGAGACAGTTTTAGTGGCTCAAAAAATTTTGCTATAATCACACGAATCATTAATGAATGTATCTCCATAAATTCGAGCTCCAGTAATGGAGACCTTATCTTACAAGGAAGTAGGTATGATTGCTCTGCTGCAGGAAAAAATAGCCCAGTGGTACAAACCGTTGTTGGCCTACAAGCCACTCTACTAGCAGTCACGAATATAGAAATTAGGAGGAGTGTTGATAATGAAGGTCAAGTATCCATAGAATTTTGTCTCCTAACACCACGATTACGGATGTGCGATGAGAAGGTATTATTATCCCGGGGACGGAAGCGTTGCATACCGTATTTTAATAAGTACATATAAATCTGCACAGGCTGTATGTTCTCCGTTAAAAGTCATCGTTGTTCACATCTCCAAAATCTTCAGCATCTATTCAGACTGTACATCTAATCACTTCAAAAAAATTGTTCCTCAATTAACAGCCCTGCAAGTTGAAGCTTTCTAGTTTGGGAAACACTGTCCTGGTTGGTGGTTTAATATATTTTTGCTTAGGTAATATAGTTGCGTCGTGTGATAGATACTCGTTAAGATATGACCTGTACAATGCGTGTGAGTTTGCAGTTTCCGTCCAATGGAAATTAGTATATAAAACACATAAAATTCCGTAGTCTAAGAAATAACTATTTAATGTGGTTCAAAGGAAGTTCAAGAAGTCGTTTAAGTTCTTCTGGTCTGCCTAGCTTGAGCTTTCGATTAAAGATATCGGCTATGGTATAATAATAAGCTCCTCACGTTAAAGCTCCCAAAATTCCGCGCTTACCTAATAAGGCCCTTAATAGCTTTCGTTGCAAATATTGCACTTGTCGAAAATAACTCAAGAGCTTGGACGACGGCGCCGCATAATTAATGGCATCGCAAAAACAACAGGAGTTATTGCCCATTTCCCGGTACAGAGGGGGTGGTGAGCCCGTGTCAAGGAATATTGTGATTTACTTACTGGTTAATTAGAATATCCTAAAGTCATTAATTCCTACTCACTCTGGTGTCAGATGTGGTGGTTTGGAATCTAGTTTTGGTTGTTTTCGTTACTAACTTTACAAAAGATGGACGGAATGTAAGGAAACAGGAGCTGATGGTCACCTTTAAGTATTCTATTTTGGTTTGCTGTACACAAAATTGGAAGAGTATATAAATATCCAAAGGTTAGCTATTGGTGTTTGTTATTGGTAATAAATTTTCTGAGTCTGCTTCGGTTAACACATTTTCCTCACGTTTTCTACTGTAAATGAATAGTGGACTCTAATTTAAGAGAGGTACACCCCTTATTCCAATGGAATTGAAACCTCATTTGTATGGACTTGTAACTGAATCTATCAAAGCTGCTGTACCTTAAAGGATACAGGACGCCTAGGGTACTCATACCGACCAATGCGACTATGCTATGGTTAAAATCCCACTGGCAGGCACCATATGTCTTTAACGCATGTTCACGAATAGCATACACCATGAATGGATAGCATCATGCAACAAAAAATAATTCCGCAAATTAAATAAGGAAATTTTAATTTCTGGTGGTTGGGTACTATGGGTCCACACCACTATTCTTGTCCATTTCGGTCGCAAAGCAATCATGCGTGTTTTCTATAGGAGTATACGTTTTACAATACAAATGTGGTTTGATCTCACATTCCGACGTAGTATTGGCCATCACCATCGTGAGCTTCTTCCGTTACGACAGTGAAGAAAAGACCCCACGTTATAAATATACCTATTCCTATCTCGAACCTAATCCATTTAAATCCGCTCACTAATGTGAATCAGATGTAGTCCGGCGTCCATTAATACAGAACTGTCAACTATAAGCGTCACCAAAACAAACCGGGTAAATACCTCAAGTTGCCTTACAAACATGTTCTATTAAAATAACAAGTGCTAGTTATAAATCCAGTGCGCCGGCATTTCTGATGTATTGCATCCAAGAATCCGCGATATTTACATTCACGGGTCTGCGTGGTGATAGACTGCTGTATTTCGAGTAAAATTTAATTTAATGAAGTTGTTATGCTTCGGTCTGGTGGTGGTGAGCGACCAGGAAGTCGCGGCGACCGGGCTGGTATACGTGAATTGGATGTTATGCCTTTTGAACCAATACTGTGAACTTCGTGGTATGCGTCAGTTATTCACAAAAAAAGGACAGCTTAGAAAATTCGAGATCATTGCTATTCAATAACTACTGTAAGACTCGGGTTCCAAAGCCAGGAAATAAATACACAGATTGCAGTAGTTTAGTTAATTCTGTATTTCTTTATTTGTAACTCCAGTTGTACAATCTTTAGACATTTGTTCACTACCGAATACACTGCTTTCTGTCCCGTTTTTTCAGACTACCGCCTTTTTTATTGTCTCGTCCCCATTACTGCCATTGCTCCCACCAACAGTGTTGCTATTTGGCAATCCGAAAATTGCCTTAATTTTGACATGTTAAATTAAATTTAATTATTTTACAACAAACCTTACACTACTATATCACTAACTATATAAAACTAGTTACGATTAGTAAGGTGGTGAATCTGTCCCTTAACAATATTACGTAACAACAAAGCGCCATTTGTCATACTATTTATGGTTCTGAGCGCGATGTATATAGAACCTAAAAAGAACACGATGAAACGCCCAGTTCCGAACCTGCAACCCGCGGTACGAGCGCTTAATGTCGTTTTGTTACGCATCGCGGAGCCGCTGTCCGGTCAAGAGGACCCTAGCCTCGTAATTAAACTGAGAGCTGATAAAATCGCTTCCTGATTAACCTACAGTAGTGCTAGGAATAGATGCCTTCGTATAAAGCTGTTACCATTGGTATTCGATGAAATTCTACTGATGATAGGACCTGTTGTGAGTCCGCGCGGGTAGGTACCACCGCCCTACCTATTTCTGCCGTGAATCAGTAATGCGTTTCGGTTTGAAGGGTGGGGCAGCCGTTGTAGCTATACTTGAGACCTTAGAACTCATATCTCAAGGTGGGTGGCGCATTTACGTTGTGGATGTCTATGGGCTCCAGTAACAACTTAACACCAGGTGGGCTGTGAGCTCGTCCACCCATTTAAGCAAGAAAAAAAAACCGCCAGTCTAATTCTGTCGCGAAACAGTCTTGCGTTCTACGGCCGTTGTGCAACTTAATTGTGATTACAATCGCCTGATTGTAGCCGGTCGCGTCTTCAGACATCAGGCACAGTAAGCCAAACCCTTTAGTGATTCGTCAAATTCGAGTTCTCATGGTGAGGAGCATCGAACTAATATCAAGATCACACTCCGTTGTGACGCATCGTTAATCTTGCCGAGTACACCTTATTGAAATTTTATTTCAACCAGTGCTCATTGAGTGGTCAAAATTCGACCGTAGTCACTGATACCTGAAGATTTAGATTCAACATATTCGCCTTTTCGCATTAAAAGTGTACAGAGTTTACAAAAATATTCGAAATTGAGTTAATATGCCGAATCTTTTGGTATGACCAGTATTTTTCTCTTAAATACTGTCAAAAGAGCGTAGTTTAATTTTAGTTTTATTTTTTAGTTTATCTTACTTTAAAAGACTGATAATGTAGCTGGTAAAAAATAAAAAATAAATGTTGCAAAGATGATTAATATTAAAAATATCACATGCTAAACCTTTAAAACACTCCCGTAAAACTAGTAAGTTTTCAGATTATACAGTTTTAATGCGAGAAGACGAATTATGTATGTATTATTCTTTTCTTTTTAAAGTGTTTTTTTTTTTGTAATTACCTTAATTTTTGTATATTACTAATATTCAGATATTAGTAATATACAAAAATTGTGTACCAGAAAAGAGTGTACCAGACCCACCACAAACCGGGAGAGGTGGCGATTGCTCGTGAGGCACATAACATCTGCAGACAGCAATGATACTGACTGACGACCACGACCGCTCTGACAAGAGTGATATGACAAAGAAAAAAAAAGGGTTCCTCTAGAGCAGCCTTTCCCAAAGTGGGCGATAACGCCCACTTATTGGCGCTGCAGGCATAAAGGGGGGCGGTAAGACCCCCAAAAAAAATGGAGGCGTTGTATAGAGGCTTGGAGGCGATTTGTAATTTCATCTAGGAGGACTCTCAGACACCGACTGAGCTTTCATTATAGTGGTTTTTAAGTAGGTGAAAAAATGGGGGCGCTAAAAAATTATTTATTGTCAAAGTGGGCAGTAGACAAAATAAGTTTGGGAACTCCTGCTCTAGAGCTATTAAAATTACACAAAATTTTACCAAAACACAT